>NC_133336.1:228039445-228144982 GCF_042186555.1 Aquarana catesbeiana
GCTTTGGGGCTGTTTCTCTGCTAAAAGTACAGGCCTAATTTGTCACATTGATGGGTCAATGGACGGGGCCATGTATTGTAAAATCTTGGGTGAGAACCTTCTTCCCTCAGTCAGAACACTGAAGATGGGTTGTGGATGGGTCTTCCAGCATGACAATGACCCAAAACATACCACCAAGGCAACAAAGGAGTGACTCATGAAGAAGCACATTAAGGTCATGGAGTGGCCTAGTCAGTCTCCAGACCTTAATCCTATAGAACATTTATGGAGGGAGCTGAAACTTCGAGTTGCCAAGCGACAGACAAGAAACCTTAAAGATCTAGTCTAGGTTCACATCTATGCGGCTGTGCTTGATGCATTTTTCAGGCACGTTTTGCAGTGCATTTTGCAGTTTTAAACTGTCCATTTTTGATGCGTTTTTGCATGCAGTTTTCATGCATTTTGCGTTTTTTTTTATATTTATTTTTTTGAATTTATTAGTATGAATTCGGAGGGGACACCCCTGCCAAATTATTTTCTTAAATGGCGTGGGGTCCCCCCCCCCAAATCCATACCAGACCCTTATCCAAGCATGCTGCACGGCAGGTCAGGAAAGGGAGGGGACGATCGAGCGCCTCCCCCCCTCCGAACCATACAAGGACAAGATCTCCAGGTGATGTCATCGGATGGTCACGCCCCATGGTTATATAAGAGATGCCACACAGCGGGTGGCAACACAATGGAGGAAGACAGTCACAGAAGAAGAGCGGCTTTATTTTTTTTTTAGTGGGTAACCTGGCGGTGAGGAAGAAGACAGCTCGGGGAAAAGGCAGTACCAGGAAGAGACAGTGGTGGGAGAAGATGACATCGGGAGAGACAGCAGCGGTAGAAGACGGCAGCGGGAGAAGACAGATTGGGGAGAAGACGGCGGTGGGAGAAGACGGCGGCGGGAGAGACGGCGGCGGGAGAGACGGCGGTGGGAGAGACGGCGGTGGGAGAGACAGCAGCGGGAGAAGACAGATTGGGGAGAAGATGAGGGTGGGAGAGATGGCGGTGGGAGAGACAGCAGCGGGAGAAGACAGATTGGGGAGAAGACGGCGGCGGGAGAAGACATCGGCGGGAGAGACGGCGGTGGGAGAGACAGCAGCGGGAGAAGACAGATTGGGGAGAAGACAGCGGCGGGAGAAGACAGCGATGGGAGAGACAGCAGTGGGAGAGATGGCAGTGGGAGAGACAACAGCGGGAGAAGACAGATTGGGGAGAAGACGGCTGTGGGAGAAGATGGCGGCGGGAGAGACGGCAGTGGGAGAGACAGTAGCCGGAGAAGACAGATTGGGGAGAAGATGGCGGTGGGAGAAGACAGCGGCGGGAGAGACGGCGGTGGGAGAGACAGCAGCGGGAGAAGACAGATTGGGGAGAAGACGGCGGTGGGAGAAGACAGCGGCGGGAGAAGACGGCGGCGGGAGAAGATGGCGGCGGGAGAGACGGCAGTGGGAGAGACAGCAGTGGGAGAAGACAGATTGGGGAGAAGACGGCGGCGGGAGAAGACGGCGGCGGGAGAAGACGGCGGCGGGAGAAGACGGCGGTGGGAGAGACAGCAGCGGGAGAAGACAGATTGGGGAGAAGACGGCGGTGGGAGAAGACGGCGGCGCGAGAGACGGCGGTGGGAGAGACAGCAGCGGGAGAAGACAAATTGGGGAGAAGACGGTGGCGGGAGAAGACGGCAGCAGGAGAAGACGGCGGCAGGGAGAAGACGGCGGTGTGAGAGACAGCAGCGGGAGAAGACAGATTGGGGAGAAGACGGCGGTGGGAGAAGACGGCGGTGGGAGAAGACGGCGGCGGGAGAAGACGGCGGCGGGAGAAGACGGCGGCGGGAGAGACAGCAGTGGGAGAGACAGCAGCGGGAGAAGACAGTATGGGGAGAACACAGCTCAGAGCTTTTTTATTAATAAAGTACTTGTCAAAAAACATTTTGTTGTTTTTTTTACATTTCACTGCTTTTTGAGGTGAATGGTTAGGGGTATGACATACCCGATACCCAAACACATGGGGGGGGCCGGGATCTGGGTGCCCCCTTCTTAAAGGGGGGCTTCCAGATTCCGATAAGCCCCCCCGCCCACAGACCCTGACAACCATCGGCCAGGGTTGTCGGGAAGAGGCCCTTGTCCTCAACAACATTGGGGGAAACCTGCTAACAGCTGATGACTCATCGGTTGTTAACCAGTTGCCGACCGCCTAACGCAGATATACGTCTGCACAATGGCACGGGCAGGCAAAATCCGATCGGACCCCCCCCCGGTGCCCGAGGCGGTCGGCTTTGGTCTGGCAGCGATCAGAGATGAGGGGGAGGCCATCCATTTGTGGCCCCCCCCTCGCGATCGCTCCCAGCCAATGGGAATCGTCCCCTGCCTCTGTGTAGTACACAGAGGCAGAGGATGTGATGTCATCTCTCCTCGGCACGGCAGTTTCCGTTCCGGCACCGAGGAGAGAAGACATCTGAGTGAGTTGCACAACACTACACCTCACAGTAGAACATGCCTGGCATACCTTACACCCCCGATCGCCCCCCGATCCCCCACCAATCACCCCCCCCCATCATCCCCCCCCCGTCACACTGACACCAAGCAGTTTTTGTTTTATTTTTTTTTTCTGATTACTGCATGGTGTCAGTTTGTGACAGTTAGTGTGTTAGGGAAGTTAGGGTTAGCCCCCTTTAGGTCTAGGGTACCCCCCTAACCCCCCTAATAAAGTTTTAACCCCTTGATCACCCCCCGTCACCAGTGTCGCTAAGCGATCATTTTTCTGATCGCTGTATTAGTGTCAATGGTGACGCTAGTTAGGGAAGTAAATATTTAGGTTCACCGTCAGTGTTTTATAGCGACAGGGACCCCCATTTACTATCTAATAAATGTTTTAACCCCTTGATTGCCCCCTAGTTAACCCTTTCACCACTGATCACCGTATAACCGTTACAGGTGACGCTGGTTAGTTCGTTTATTTTTTATAGTGTCAGGGCACCCGCCGTTTATTACCGAATAAAGGTTTAGCCCCCTGATCGCCCGGCGGTGATATGCGTCGCCCCAGGCAGTGTCAGATTAGCGCCAGTACCACTAACACCCACGCACGCAGCATACGCCTCCCTTAGTGGTATAGTATCTGAACGGATCAATATCTGATCCGATCAGATCTATAATAGCGTCCCCAGCAGTTTAGGGTTCCCAAAAATGCAGTGTTAGCGGGATCAGCCCAGATACCTGCTAGCACCTGGGTTTTGCCCCTCCGCCCGGCCCAGCCCAGCCCACCCAAGTGCAGTATCGATCGATCACTGTCACTTACAAAATACTAAACGCATAACTGCAGCGTTCGCAGAGTCAGGCCTGATTCCTGCGATCGCTAACAGTTTTTTTGGTAGCGTTTTGGTCAACTGGCAAGCGCCAGTGGCCTAGTACACCCCGGTCATAGTCAAACCAGCACTGCAGTAACACTTGGTGACGTGGCGAGTCCCATAAGTGCAGTTCAAGCTGGTGATGTGGCAAGCACAAGTAGTGTCCAGCTGCCACCAAAAAGATGACAAACACAGGCCCGTCGTGCCCATAATGCCCTTCCTGCTGCATTCGCCAATCCTAATTGGGAACCCACCACTTCTGCAGCGCCCGTACTTCCCCCATTCACATCCCCAACCAAATGCAGTCGGCTGCATGAGAGGCATTTTTATGTCCTCCCGAGTACCCCTACCCAACGAACCCCCCCAAAAAAGATGTTGTGTCTGCAGCAAGTGTGGATATAGGCGTGACACCCGCTATTATTGTCTCTCCTGTCCTGACAATCCAGGTCTTTGCATTGGTGAATGTTTTGAACGCTACCATACACTAGTTGAGTATTAGTGTAGGGTACAGCATTGCACAGACTAGGCACACTTTCACAGGGCCTCCCAAGATGCCATCGCATTTTGAGAGACCCGAACCTGGAACCGGTTACAGTTATAAAAGTTACAGTTACAAAAAAAGTTTAAAAAAAAAAAACACAAACAAAACTATAAAATAAAAAAAAATAGTTGTTTTATTGTTCTCTCTCTCTCTATTCTCTCTCTATCGTTGTGCTCTTTTTTACTGTATTCTATTCTGCAATGTTTTATTGTTATTATGTTTTATCATGTTTGCTTTTCAGGTATGCAATTTTTTTATACTTTACCGTTTACTGTGTTTTATTGTTAACCATTCTTTTTGTCTTCAGGTACGCCATTCACGACTTTGAGTGGTTATACCAGAATGATGCCTGCAGGTTTAGGTATCATCTTGGTATCATTCTTTTCAGCCAGCGGTCGGCTTTCATGTAAAAGCAATCCTAGCGGCTAATTAGCCTCTAGACTGCTTTTACAAGCAGTGGGAGGGAATGCCCCCCACCACCACTGTCTTCCGTGTTTTTCTCTGGCTCTCCTGTCTCAACAGGGAACCTGAGAATGCAGCCGGTGATTCAGCCAGCTGACCATAGAGCTGATCAGAGACCAGAGTGGCTCCAAACATCTCTATGGCCTAAGAAACCGGAAGCTAAGAGAATTTTATGACTTAGATTTCGCCGGATGTAAACAGCGCCATTGGGAAATTGGGGAAGCATTTTATCACACCGATCTTGGTGTGGTCAGATGCTTTGAGGGCAGAGGAGAGATCTAGGGTCTAATAGACCCCAATTTTTTCAAAAAAAGAGTACCTGTCACTACCTATTGCTATCATAGGGGATATTTACATTCCCTGAGATAACAATAAAAATGATTAAAAAAAAAATGAAAGGAACAGTTTAAAAATAAGATAAAAAAGTAAAAAAATAATAAAGAAAAAATAAATAAATAAAAAAGCACCCCTGTCCCCCCTGCTCTCGCGCTAAGGTGAACGCAAGCGTCGGTCTGGTGTCAAATGTAAACAGCAATTGCACCATGCATGTGAGGTATCACCGCGAAGGTCAGATCAAGGGCAGTAATTTTAGCAGTAGACCTCCTCTGTAAATCTAAAGTGGTAACCTGTAAAGGCTTTTAAAGGCTTTTAAAAATGTATTAATTTTGTTGCCACTGCACCTTTGTGCACAATTTTAAAGCATGTCATGTTTGGTATCCATGTACTCGGCCTAAGATCATCTTTTTTATATCATTAAACATTTGGGCAATATAGTGTGTTTTAGTGCATTAAAATTTAAAAAAGTGTGTTTTTTCCCCAAAAAATGCGTTTGAAAAATCGCCGCACAAATACTGTGTGAAAAAAAAAATTAAACACCCACCATTTTAATCTGTAGGGCATTTGCTTTAAAAAATATATAATGTTTGGGGGTTCAAAGTAATTTTCTTGCAAAAAAAAATAATTTTTTCATGTAAACAAAAGTGTCAGAAAGGAAGAGTGGGTGATGTGTGACATAAGCTTCTAAATGTTGTGCATAAAATGCCAGGACAGTTCAAACCCCCCCCCAAATGACCCCATTTTGGAAAGTAGACACCCCAAGCTATTTGCTGAGAGGCATTTCGAGTCCATGGAATATTTTATATTATGACACAAGTTGCGGGAAAGAGACACATTTTTTTTTTTTTTTTTTGCACAAAGTTGTCACTAAATGATATATTGCTCAAACATGCCATGGGAATATGTGAAATTACACCCCAAAATACATTCTGTTGCTTCTCCTGAGTATGGGGATACCACATGTGTGGGACTTTTTGGGAGCCTAGCCGCGCACGGGACCCCGAAAACCAAGCACCGCCTTCAGGCTTTCTAAGGGCGTAAATTTTTGATTTCACTCTTCACTGCCTATCACAGTTTCGGAGGCCATGGAATGCCCAGGTGGCAAAACCCCCCCAAATGACCCCATTTTGGAAAGTAGACACCCCAAGCTATTTGCTGAGAGGTATACTGAGTATTTTGCAGACCTCACTTTTTGTCACAAAGTTTTGAATATTGAAAAAAAAAAAAAAAATTTTTCTTGTCTTTCTTCATTTTCAAAAACAAATGAGAGCTGCAAAATACTCACCATGCCTCTCAGCAAATAGCTTGGGGTGTCTACTTTCCAAAATGGGGTCATTTGGGGGGGGGGTTGTGCCACCTGGGCATTCCATGGCCTCCGAAACTGTGATAGGCAGTGAAGAGTGAAATCAAAAATTTACACCCTTAGAAATCCTGAAGGCGGTGATTGGTTTTCGGGGCCCCGTACGCAGCTAGGCTCCTAAAAAGTCCCACACATGTGGTATCCCCATACTCAGGAGAAGCAGCTAAATGTATTTTGGGGTGCAATTCCACATATGCCCATGGCCTGTGTGAGCAATATATCATTTAGTGACAACTTTGTGCAAAAAAAAAAAAAAATTGTCACATTCCCGCAACTTGTGTCAAAATATAAAATATTCCATGGACTCAACATGCCTCAAAGCAAATAGCTTGGGGTGTCTACTTTCCAAAATGGTGTCATTTGGGGGGGTTTTATGCCATCTGGGTATTTTATGGCCTTCAAAACTGTGATAGGTAGTGAGGAGTAAAATCAAAAATTTACGCCCTTAGAAATCCTGAAGGCAGTGATTGGTTTTCGGGGCCCCGTACGCGGCTAGGCTCCCAAAAAGTCCCACACATGTGGTATCCCCATACTCAGGAGAAGCAGCTGAATATATTTTGGGGTGCAATTCCACATATGCCCATGGCCTGTGTGAGCAATATATCATTTAGTGACAACTTTTTGTAATTTTTTTTTTTTTTGTCATTCAATCACTTGGGACAAAAAAAATGAATATTCAATGGACTCAACATGCCTCTCAGCAATTTCCTTGGGGTGTCTACTTTCCAAAATGGGGTCATTTGTGGGGGTTTTGTACTGCCCTGCCATTTTAGCACCTCAAGAATTGACATAGGCAGTCATAAATTAAAGGCTGTGTAAATTCCAGAAAATGTACCCTAGTTTGTAGGTGCTATAACTTTTTTGCGCAAACCAATAAATATACACTTATTGACATTTTTTTTACCAAAGACATGTGGTGGAATACATTTTGGCCTAAATGTATGACTAAAATTGAGTTTATTGGATTTTTTTTACAACAAAAAGTAGAAAATATCATTTTTTTCAAAATTTTCGGTCTTTTTCCGTGTATAGCGCAAAAAATAAAAACGGCAGAGGTGTTAAAATACCATCAAAAGAAAGCTCTATTTGTGGGAAGAAAAGGACGCAAATTTCGTTTGGGTACAGCATTGCATGACCGCGCAATTAGCAGTTAAAAACGACGCAGTGCCAAATTGTAAAAAGTGCTCTGGTCAGGAAGGGGGTAAATCCTTCTGGGGCTGAAGTGGTTAAGGACATGACGACCGGCTTTCCAGCCCCCTGCTTGGCAACCAGCTATATACAGTGTTTAAATAAAAACCACGAAACGCAAAACACATAGAGAAATCACATCACAAACACAACACTTGCATTTTTGGTGCGGTTCAACTGAAGTCTATTACCTGCAAATCGCGGGGAAAAAAGTCTCTTTCCAAATACGCACCGGCCCCAAAACACATAGAAGTGAACTTGTACCATAGGGAACCGTGTTAAATGGACTTTAGTGTGTTTGTGCAAACTGCAAAACGCACTAAAAAAAAAAGTAGGTGTGAACCTAGGGTGAGAGAAGATCTGTAAAGAAGAGTGGACCAAAATCCCTCCTGAGATGTGTGGAAGCCTGGTCACCAACTACAAGAAACGTCTGACCTCTGTACTTGCCAACAAGAGTTTCTCCACCAAGTACTAAGTCATGTTTTGCTTGGGGATCAAATATTTATTTTACTCACTGAACTGCAACTTAATTTATAACATTTGTATTGTGTGTTTTTTCTGGATTTTTGGTTGATATTCTGTCTCTATCATATAAAATACACCTATGATAACAATTATAGACCCTTCATTTCTTTGTAAGTGGGCAAACGTACACAATCTGCAGGGGAGACCATCATTATTTTCCCCCCCGCTGTCTCCAGATATAAGTAGGCTTTCATTGCTGCTATTATGCATTAGGCTCAAGTCACAAAGCTGACACCCCAGAAATGAAGGTTATTTATTGGCAGGGGGTCTCTCTTGTTCTGGGATGGCGTCATATGACATCTCCTCAGTGCCTGGAGGGGGGGCATGTAGCTTGGCGATCGGCAGCACGCTGTGTCCCTGAGACGCGGTGCAACCCCAATCTCTGTAAAGATTGGCTCTTTATCCATGTGATCAGCTGTGTCCAATCACAGCTGATCACATGTATACAAGGACATGCCAGTTATCAGCTCTCCTCTCCTTACACTGACAGAGTGTGAGGAGAGGAGATCGGGTCAGCGGCATCTACCCACAGGGGAGATCTGCACAGATAATTACTGCTCTGATTATCATTGCAACCCCAACAGTGCCCAGCAGAGATGACAGTCAGTGCTCAGCAGTAATGCCAATCAGTGTCCATCAGTGATGCCAGTCAGTGCCTCCTCATCAGTGTCATCCATCAGTGCCGCCCATAAGTGCCGCCTATCTGTGCCACTTGTCATTGGCCCATACGTGCCACCTATCAGTGTCCTTCAGTGATGCCAGTCAGTGCCCATCAGTGATGCCATTCAGTGCCCATCACTGTCTGCTCATCAGTGCCACCCATCAGTGCTGCCTATCTGTGCTGCCTGTCATTGCCCATAAGTGCCGCCTATCAGTGCCCATCAGTGTCACCTATCAGTGTCCATCAGTGATGCCAGTCAGTGCCATCCATCAGTGCTTGCTCATCAGTGCCATCCATCAGTGCCCATCAGTGCCGCCTATCTTGGCCGCCTGTCATTACCCTTAAGTACCGCCTATCAGACCCCATCAGTGCTGCCTATCAGTGATGCCAGTCAGTGCCCATCAGTGCCTGCTCATCAGTGCCATCCGTCAGGGCTGTCCATCCTGGCCCATAAGTGCCGTCTATCAGTGCCGCCTATCAGTGCCCATCAGTGCTGCCCATCAGTGCTGCATATCAGTGCCCATCAGCGCTGTATATCAGTGCCGCCTGTCAGTGCTGTATATTAGTGCCTCCTCACCAGCGCACATCAGTGAAGAAGAAAAATCACTTAGAACAATAATAGTAGAAACTAAGAAAAACTTTTCTGTCTTTTTTCCCTTTTTTTTTTTTTTTTAGCAAAAAGTCACCCCCCCCAGTGGTGATTGAATACCACCAAAAGAAAAATCTATTTGTGTGAATAAATGTCACCTGGGTACAGTGTAGGATGACCGCGCAAATTGTCATTTAAAGTGTGACAGCGCTGAAAGCTGAAAACTGACCTGGGCAGGGAGGGGGTGAAGGTGCCCGGTATTGAAGTGGTTAACAAAGTGACAGTTGTTTTTTTTGTTTTTTTTTAAATGACAGTTATTTGCAGCTGAGTCTAATGATATTTGAAAAATACAGGCATGTGTCTGATCGGAGCTCCAGTTCTGTCTCTGTATATTGTAGATACGCATGTGACATAATATAGAGATCGTTGGTTAGGTGAACCTAATAATGAGACGATGCGGTGTGAGTGCGCCACCTCCCAGACACGGAGGAGATATTGGCAGACAATCATTTCTTAATGAAGAAGAGAGGAAATGAGAGAACGGATTAATCCTTCCTGTATCTTCCGAGGCAATTACCGTCTTTCTAATCAGCGCTCACCAATGGAAACGTCCGAGCTCGCCGCGCGTTCATTAATCACCCGCTTTCCCAGAAGTCCGAGGAATCGGAAAATTCCCAAATTGCTTTGACATTTAGTGACTGTCTTGTATGAATTCCACCCACCACGTCCTCATTATTCAAGGTAAAACGCGTCGCTCAGCCTCAGGTTAGGTGTTCTAGTGAAGACAGGTTATTTTAGTAATAAATAGGAAAATATCATCTGCAGAACATCGCTCCCTCCCCTCCCCCTCCTGAGAGATCCATATTGATATATTCTGCAGATTATCCCATCACTGACCTCTCTAGAGATCTGCAGAACATCGCTCCCTCCCCTCCGCCTCCTGACAGATCCATATTGATATATTCTGCAGATTATTCCAACACTGACCTCTCTAGAGATCTGCAGATCATCGCTCCCTCCCCTCCCCCTCCTGACAGATCCATATTGATATATTCTGCAGATTATTCCATCACTGACCTCTCTAGAGATCTGCAGATCATCGCTCCCTCCCCTCCCCCTCCTGACAGATCCATATTGATATATTCTCCAGATTATTCCATCACTGACCCCTCTAGAGATCTGCAGAACATCGCTCCGTCCCATCCCCCTCCTGACAGATCCATATTGATACATTCTGCAGATTATTCCATCACTGACCCCCCTAGAGATCTGCAGAACATCTCTCCTGCCCACCGATATATTTTCTAGATCAGTGAAGCCGTTGTTCATATTTTTAGAAAATTATTAGGCTGGAAAAATCAATGTGAGGATGAAATAAGAAGAAGTGAGATGTGTCTGTGTATAAAATACATCAGATTATGTGTGATTGGCGGCAAAACAAAAGTCCCTGAAGAGACACAACAGGCCTTCTCCAGACACAGAGCTGTATGTGGGTCACAATCTAGGACTCGGCAATGAGGGTCTCCGAGGAGGCAGGAACACTCCGCACATGGAATACATACAGAATATTGTGTAATTCTACAACCCCCATCATCCCAGAGAGGGAAACATACTACATGGAAGAGTTATATAAATGGTAGATAGATCGATTGATAGATAGATTTATTTCTATATGTATAATCTATGTATACCTCGCTTGATCTTTCCATATCCCATATTTCCTTCCTTCCCTCCTATACATACCTCTCTTGGTCTATATCTATGTATTTATTATCTATCTACTTCCTTTCATCTATTATGCTTTTTGACTTTATATATACTGTACCTCTCTTGATGTATATCTTTTTATCTATCTATCATCTTTTCCTTCTTTCTTTCTTTTATCATTTTTATCTTTCTTTCTTTCTCTTTCTTTCTTTCTTTCTTTCTATCTTTTTAATTTTTTCTATCATTTTTATCTTTCCTTCCTTTCTTTCTTTCATATACCTCTCTTGATATCGATCTATCTTTCTGTCCATCTATTTATTTGTTATCTATCTTTCTTTCTTTCTTCCCCTCTATTTTTCTATCATTTTTATCTTTCTTTCTTATATATACCTCTCTTGATATCGATCTGTCTATCTATTTTCTTTCTTTCTTTCTTTCTTTCTTTCTTTCTTTCTTTCTTTCTTTCTTTCTTTCTTTCTTTCTTTCTATACCTCTCTTGATATCAATCTATCTATCTGTCTATCTATTTATTTGTTATGTATCTTTCATTATTTCTTCCTCTCTTTTTTTCTATCATTTTTATCTTTCTTTCTTATATACCTCTCTTAATATCGATCTGTCTATCTTCTTTCCATGAGAGGTATATATATGAAAGAGAAAGAAAATAGATAGACAGATAGATATCATGAGAGGTGAAATAAAGAAAGAAAGAAAGAAAGAAAAAAAGAAAATAGACAGATCGATATCAAGAGGGGTATATATAAGAACAAAAGATATCAATCTATCTATCTATTTTCTTTCTTTCTTTCTTACATATACCTCTCTTGATATCTATCTATCTGTCTATTTTCTTTCTTTCTTTCTTTCTTTCTTTCTTTCTTTCTTTCTTTCTTTCTTTCTTTCTTTCTTTCTTTCTTTCTTTCTCATATATACTTCTCTTGCTATCTATCTCTTTCTATCATTCTTATCTTTTCCTTCTTTCTTTTTTTCTTTTATATACCTCTCTTGATATCTATCTATCTATCTATCTATCTATCTATCTATCTATCTATCTATCTATCTATCTACCTATCTATCTATCTATCTATCTATCTATCTATCTATCTATCTATCTATCTATCTTTCTTTCTTTCTTTCTTTGTATACCTCTCTTGATATCAATCTATCTATCTATTTATTTGTTATGTATCTTTCATTCTTTCTTCCTCTCTTTTTTTCTATAATTTTTATCTTTCTTTCTTATATACCTCTCTTAATATCTATCTGTCTATTTTCTTTCTTTCTTATTTTCTTTCTTTCTTATTTTCTTTCTTTCTTTCTTTCTTTCTTTCTTTCTTTCTTTCTTTCTCATATATACTTCTCTTGCTATCTATCTCTTTCTTTCTATCATTCTTATCTTTTCTTTCTTTCTTTTTTTCTTTTATATACCTCTCTTGATATCTTTCTTTCTTTCTTTCTTTCTTTCTTTCTTTCTTTCTTTCTTTCTTTCTTTCTTTCTTTCTTTCTTTCTTTCTTTCTTTCTTTCTCATATATACTTCTCTTGCTATCTATCTCTTTCTATCATTCTTATCTTTTCCTTCTTTCTTTTTTTCTTTTATATACCTCTCTTGATATCTATCTATCTATCTATCTATCTATCTATCTATCTATCTTTCTTTCTTTCTTTCTTTCTTTCTTTCTTTCTTTCTTTCTTTCTTTCTTTCTTTCTTTCTTTCTTTCTTTCTTTCTTTTTATACCTCTCTTGCTATCAATCTATCTATCTATTTATTTGTTATGTATCTTTCATTCTTTCTTCCTCTCTTTTTTTCTATAATTTTTATCTTTCTTTCTTATATACCTCTCTTAATATCTATCTGTCTATTTTCTTTCTTTCTTATTTTCTCTTTCTTTCTTTCTTTCTTTCTTTCTTTCTTTCTTTCTTTCTTTCTTTCTTTCTTTCTTTCTTTCTTTCTTTCTTTCTTTCTTTCTCATATATACTTCTCTTGCTATCTATCTCTTTCTTTCTATCATTCTTATCTTTTCTTTCTTTCTTTCTTTCTCATATATACTTCTCTTGATCTCTATCTATCTTTCTTTGTATCTTTCTACTATCTATCTATTTATTATATCTATAATCTATCTTTATTGTCTGTCTATGTTGGTCCACTCTTCCCATCTCTCTCCTCTCCAGCGGTGTCTCTCTCACCCGCAGAGTTCAGTAATCATTAATCCCCCCCCAGCATGGATGGGGCTCTCACTGTAATCGGTGCACCTGCTTAAAGGGAATGTCCTCCCCCGCAATGTTCTTCTAAGAAGCGATGGATAAACACAAGCCGTGGCAGAGGTCACACACACAGAGGTGTCATTGTTCCGTGGTAACCTGGCTCTGTTCCTCAGCACACCTTGTATTATCCTCCATCACATGTTGGGATGACCCTGGAAGCTGACAATCTAGTGATGATTCTGGTTCTGTGGAGACAATCCGCCTGATAAATTACATGGATAGACCTCACCTGTACTGACCTACTATGACCCTATGGGGGGGATTTACTAAAGACAAATAGACTGTGCAAGTGAAGTTCCTCCAGAACTTAGTAAATGAGGGAAGGCTCTGCTGACTTCTATCATCCAATCATGTGCAAGTAAAAATGCTGTTTTGGTTTTTTTTCCTTGCATATGATTGGATATTCAGCTTCATTCACCTCATTGACTAAGCTCTGGAGGAACTGCACTTGCAAAGTGCTCAGTCTATTTGTCTTTAGTAAATCAAATTTCTTCATCAGTTTAGGCCAATATGTATTCTGCTATATCGTTTTGGTAAAAAAAAATCCCAATAAGCGTATATTGATTGGTTTGCGCAAAAGTTATAGTGTCTACAAACTGCAGGATAGATTTATGGATATTTTTACTTATTTTTTTACTAGTACTGGCGGAAATTAGCAACTTATAGCGGGACTGCGACATTGCGGCGGACAAATCTGACACAAAGTGACACTTTTTAGGGACCAGTGACACCAATACAATGATCAGTGCTAAAAAAAATATGCACTGTCACTGTACTAATGACACTTTCAGGGAAGGGGTTAACAGCAAAGGCAACCAAAGGGTTAAATGTGTACCTAGGGGGTGCTTACTAACAGTGGAGGGGGGGGGGGTAGGTGCTTTGACCGTGGGAAGGCAAAGATCTGTGTTCCTGCTTAGCAGAAACACAGGATCACAACCTTACCTACTAACAGAACAGCGGGAATGATTGGCGAGTCCCAGCAGACATTGGGTCCACTGGGCCTGATGATTGGCTCCTGCTGTGTCCAATCACAGTGGGAGCGGGTGGCTGGCGGCGTGCGTGCCCCAGAAGTGCAGTATCATGTACCCATACGTGATTCTGCGCAGTAAATGTACGTGTGGCGGTCAGCAACAGGTTGAAGAGATCTATAGAAGACACAGCCTGTCCGCTATGCGGGTAATCATCAAACTGCAATTTTATTAGCTACATGATAGTGGCATAAAAGCAAACTAACGCATTTCGGCGAGAGACGAAATGCGTTAGCTTTCCTTTTATGCCACTATCATGTACCCAATAAAATTGCAACACGTTTATCAGAGTTACTGGCTTTCGTTCTTCATTTATCTTGTCTACCATGTGGGAGGACACCTTGATCCTGGGCACCTGTATGCGGACTCTACCTGGATATGCAAGTTCCTTGTAGTGAGCCCCGCACCTCTGCTTCTTTTTCTCCATCCATTACAAGTCAGATAGAGCCCCCAACCTCATGTCCTGGCTGGAGGATATTCAGGATCATCTAGCCCATTCCGCCCCAGTCTGACTGTTCTGGCCCCACCCATTACAGCACCACATGTTGACATTATCTATGTAAATGCATAGAAACCCCTCCCCATCCTCCAGACTGACACACACCCATCAAGGATAATTTGACTGTCCCTGGCCCCGCCCATTTCATTCATTGGATTTCAGTTCTTCCCATCATGGAGGCTCAGCATCAAATGTGGGTGTCACCTATGCAAATACAGCCTGCCTAGGAAACGCCCACTCCTCCAGACTGACGTCCACCTGTCAAGACATTTTGATATTTGCATAACTCCTCCCACTGCTTGCATGAGGACTGAGGGCTCCTGAGAGGAGTACTGAGGCCGGGTGATGTGATGTTTTCAGGAAGCTATGTATAGGCCCCTCCCACCAGCCATGATCTGCCTGCAATGCATAGGGACATGCAGAGACTCAGGTCTGAAATAAGGTACACTATATTACCAAAAGTATTGGGACGCCTGCCTTTACACACACATGAACTTTAATGGTATCCCAGTCTTAGTCCGTAGGGTTCAATATTGAGTTGGCCCGCCCTTTGCATCTATAACAGCTTCACCTCTTCTGGGAAGGCCGTCCACAAGGTTTAGGAGTGTGTCTATGGGAATGTTTGACCATTCTTCCAGAAGCGCATTTGTGAGGTCAGGCACTGATGTTGGATGAGAAGGCCTGGTTCGCAGTCTCCGCTCTAATTCTTCCCAAAGGTGTTCTATCGGGTTGAGGTCAGGACTCTGTGCAGGCCAGTTAAGTTCCTGCACCCCAAAATCACTCATCCATGTCTTTATGGACCTTGCCTTGTGCACTGGCCCAAATCATTTGGTGGAGGGGGGATTATGGGGAGGGGTTGGGCTTGGCCCCCAGTGAAGGGAACTCTTAAGGTGTCAGCACACCAAGACATTTTAGACAATCTCATACTCCCAACTTTGTGGGAACAGTTTGGGGATGGCCCCTTCCTGTCCCAACATGACTGCTCACCAGTGCACAAAGCAAGATCCATAAAGACATGGATGAGTGAGTTTGGGGTGCAGGAACTTGATTGGCCTGCACAGAGTCCTGACCTCAACCCGATAGAACACCATTGGGATGAATTAGAGCGGAGACTGTGAGCCAGGCCTTCTCATCCAACATCAGTGCCTGACCTCTCAAATGCTCTTCTGGAAGAATGGTTAAACATTCCCATAGACACATTCCTAAACCTTGTGGACAGACTTCCCAGAAGAGTTGAAACTGTTATAGCTGCAAAGGGTGGACCTCAATATTGAACCCTACGGACTAAGACTGGAATGTTATTAAAGGTCATGTGTGTGTAAAGGCAGGCGTCCCAATACTTTTGGTAATATAGTGTATGTAATATAAAACAGAAAAGGTTTTATTTAGAATTGTCATTATCATGTTGATAGGGGGAGCCAAGGAAGGCAAAATAAAAGCAGATTAAACTTCCGCTTTAATTATTATTGCAGCGTTAGTACAGAGACTTCAGTATCTGGATTGGGGACTATGAGCCCGGCTCTCCTCTGGTGGAGGAAGTGAAGTTTGTCCGTTTCCCATCCCACATTCCAAGCTCTTGTATTCCATTTAATCGATGCACCAGACCCCCCTCGGAGAATAACATCCCTTGTAGTTTTCCATGAGGAGTCAATGATTAATTTCTACTGAACCCATCAACATCTTATTATAGCCAAGTCATGAAGGAGAATTCCAGATCACTGCCAATTAGAAAATCAAAGAGGAAGGATCGGGATTAGGGCCATTTTACTCTTTTTTGGGGGCTGTTTATAAAGTAATATTCCTTATTGCTACAAAAAAATGTTATATTTCTTTCTAAAAGCAATTCCCAGCAATCTCTGCATGCTTGTAGGCAGCCTGTGTAGAACTGACTAAGGCAGGCCATACAGGATTGTTTTGTTCCCCCATCCACACATTCGATGTGTGAATCCTTCCTGCTGAGCTATTGTATACAATATACTGGGTGTATATAAGTGTGTGTGTGTGTGTGTGTGTGTGTGTACATATATATATATAATATATCAGTCCTCAAATAGGGCTAGGTAGCATGATGGACACGAGTAGGCTGCATTGATGGACACGGGAAGGCTGCATTGATGGACACGGGTAGGCTGCATTGATGGATACGGGAAGGCTGCATTGATGGACACGGGAAGGCTGCATTGATGGATACGGGAAGGCTGCATTGATGGATACGGGAAGGCTGCATTGATGGATACGGGAAGGCTGCATTGATGGACACGGGAAGGCTGCATTGGTGGATACGGGAAGGCTGCATTGATGGACACGGGAAGGCTGCATTGATGGATACGGGAAGGCTGCATTGATGGATACGGGAAGGCTGCATTGATGGATACGGGAAGGCTGCATTGATGGACACGGGAAGGCTGCATTGGTGGATACGGGAAGGCTGCATTGATGGATACGGGAAGGCTGCATTGATGGATACGGGAAGGCTGCATTGATGGATACGGGAAGGCTGCATTGATGGACACGGGAAGGCTGCATTGGTGGATACGGGAAGGCTGCATTGATGGATACGGGAAGGCTGCATTGGTGGATACGGGAAGGCTGCATTGATGGACACGGGAAGGCTGCATTGATGGACAAGGGAAGGCTGCATTGATGGATACGGGAAGGCTGCATTGATGGATACGGGAAGGCTGCATTGATGGATACGGGAAGGCTGCATTGGTGGATACGGGAAGGCTGCATTGATGGACACGGGAAGGCTGCATTGATGGATACGGGAAGGCTGCATTGATGGATACGGGAAGGCTGCATTGATGGATACGGGAAGGCTGCATTGATGGATACGGGAAGGCTGCATTGATGGACACGGGAAGGCTGCATTGATGGACACGGGAAGGCTGCATTGATGGACACGGGAAGGCTGCATTGATGGACACAGGAAGGCTGCATTGGTGGATACGGGAAGGCTGCATTGATGGACACGGGAAGGCTGCATTGATGGATACGGGAAGGCTGCATTGATGGACACGGGAAGGCTGCATTGATGGATACGGGAAGGCTGCATTGATGGATACGGGAAGGCTGCATTGATGGACACGGGAAGGCTGCATTGGTGGATACGGGAAGGCTGCATTGATGGACACGGGAAGGCTGCATTGATGGACACGGGAAGGCTGCATTGATGGATACGGGAAGGCTGCATTGGTGGATACGGGAAGGCTGCATTGATGGACACGGGAAGGCTGCATTGATGGATACGGGAAGGCTGCATTGATGGATACGGGAAGGCTGCATTGGTGGATACGGGAAGGCTGCATTGATGGACACGGGAAGGCTGCATTGATGGACACGGGAAGGCTGCATTGATGGATACGGGAAGGCTGCATTGATGGACACGGGAAGGCTGCATTGATGGATACGGGAAGGCTGCATTGGTGGATACGGGAAGGCTGCATTGATGGACATGGGAAGGCTGCATTGATGGATACGGGAAGGCTGCATTGATGGACACGGGAAGGCTGCATTGATGGATACGGGAAGGCTGCATTGGTGGATATGGGAAGGCTACATTGATGGACACGGGAAGGCTACATTGATGGACACGGGAAGGCTGCATTGATGGACACGGGAAGGCTGCATTGATGGATACGGGAAGGCTGCATTGGTGGATATGGGAAGGCTGCATTGATGGATACGGGAAGGCTGCATTGATGGATACGGGAAGGATGCATTGATGGATACGGGAAGGCTGCATTGATGGACACGGGAAGGCTGCATTGATGGATACGGGAAGGCTGCATTGATGGATACGGGAAGGCTGCATTGATGGATACGGGAAGGCTACATTGATGGACACGGGAAGGCTGCATTGATGGACACGGGAAGGCTGCATTGATGGACACGGGAAGGCTACATTGATGGACACGGGAAGGCTGCATTGATGGATACGGGAAGGCTGCATTGATGGATACGGGAAGGCTGCATTGATGGATACGGGAAGGCTGCATTGATGGATACGGGAAGGCTGCATTGATGGATACGGGAAGGCTGCATTGATGGATACGGGAAGGCTGCATTGATGGATACGGGAAGGCTGCATTGATGGATAATGGAAGGCTGCATTGATGGATACGGGAAGGCTGCATTGATGGATACGGGAAGGCTGCATTGATGGATACGGGAAGGCTACATTGATGGATACGGGAAGGCTGCATTGATGGATAATGGAAGGCTGCATTGATGGATACGGGAAGGCTGCATTGATGGATACGGGAAGGCTGCATTGATGAATACGGGAAGGCTGCATTGATGGGCACGAGTGAGGCTGCATTGATGGGCAAGTGTCATTTCATGAGATAATTTATGAGGGCGTGTTTAGGGGCGAAATTAGGGGTGGGGCAACTGGTGGAGAGTAACCCTTGAGGCCTGGCTAGTAGCTCAGGACTTGAAACTTTGAGCTGTGTGTATGTGTATATATATATATATATATATATAAATAATGTAGCACCCTGATGTTTAGGCAGGGTTGCTCCTAAATTTACCGGTCAGGTGTAGTTACCTTGGCTCATTGTTAGGTATCAATTGATTTCACCTTAAGTCTGGGATTGCTGCACTTCTCTCATCTGCCTCTAGGTGGCCGGGTACCTGGTGGCATTAGATAGGACAAGGGCAAAGAAAGCACAGATTATGAGTATATGGGGTATTTCTGCCAATGGGCAGGGTTTTTTTTAAATCCCTTGGCTTGCAGGGAGAACCTATTTATTTGGGTGAGGTCAGGTGATCAGTGTTCTGTGCCACCTGGACGGCTGTCTGGGTGGACGTGTGTTGTATTGCTCCAGGCTGCTAGGCCGGAGTTTGGGCCTATCCTGGGCACATCTGGCTGCTAGGCTATCTGAGGGCCTATCCAGAAGCAAGAGATCAGCATAGGGTTGGGATTGAGGCTTGCAGTCCAACCAGAAGAGTCGGTTCTGCTGGCCAGTGAACCTGTTGTGGTCGGAGGTAGAGGGGAATCTGTCGCCACTAAGGGACCAACACCTTATTATCAGGGACCACAGTGAGTAGCTGAAGCAAGTACCGGAGCAGTATTCTCACCAACCAGGGACGGTGAAGAATTGGGAAACTTAAGCAAGGTGTCAAGCCAGGGACCCAGCCAGCGGAGGTGATGCTTGTAGAGCAGCCTTGTGTGCCAAGCCAGGGACCGAGCAGGCCAGCGGGGTAAAGCTTGAGAAGTTCCTGGAGTGCCAACCTAGGGACCCAGCAGGGAAGGGGGGGTGACACTTGAGGAAGATACTAAAGTGAAGATTGGAAGAGTTCAAGGGATTCGGTGGCAGTGAATCAGCAAGTCTAGTGAGAGAGACTGGGAGCTCAGTGGGCTGAGAACCTACAAGAAGTGACTGTAGAGAAAGTAAAGAAGTTCGTTACAACTTGTGTTAGGAACTGTTCTAAGACTGTTGCCATAGGAGACAGCAAGCCTACTCATGCAGATGTGGTGTCCCGCTGTATGCCTTTCCCTGCATGGCTGTCTACCTATAGAAGTCTTGGAGTCTGCTAATTAACATTGCAACTACCTAAGGGTGTCCTGGTCCTAACCCTCTCTCCCACAGTTCTGTTCAAGAGAAATAAAATTTCTTTGCATTCAAGAAGTGTCTGGCACCCATGAATCTATCTTGCATTACACCCACTATGCTTTACAACTCACTCTATATACGGAAGGATGTCAGAAACTCTTGGCCCTGGAGGTTCTCATTAGACTAAAGGAGGCTTGGAATCTTGCTACATATACACACGGTGTATATATATATATATATAGAAATTTATATATATATATATATATATATATATATACAGATCGACTTGTGTACAACCATCTAGCCCATATATGGATCAAAATCCGCCTGGTCCATTCTGAACTTGCCTAATTTTAATCCATGTATGGCTGTATTAAGTCAGACAGTCCCTGCGCTATGTGCAGCAGTCTGTGCAATCTGATCTCTCTGCTATACAGGCCTGTTTCAGTGCAACAGCTGTTAGGATAGCAACTTTGTAGAAAGTCACTAGATGAGAGGCTGCAGCAAGGGGGCTGATCTGTGTCAGGGATTTGTGAACACGTCCAAGAACCGCACGGGTACCAGAATTTACACGATTGTGGCATCAGTGCCAGGACAAAGTCATCCAGAGCCCAGGGTAAAGATGCCAAACTGCGCCCCCTTCACTTAGGGTTAGGGTCAGAGTGCCCCCAACCCTGCAATAAACCATTGCGCTCAGAATATAATGATTTGATCCCCTGCAGATTGTGTAAGTTTGCCCACTTACAAAGAAATGAAGGGTCTATAATTTTTATCATAGGTGTATTTTATATGATAGAGACAGAATATCAACCACAAATGCAGAAAAAAACACAATACAAATGTTATAAATGGAGTTGCAGTTCAGCGAGTAAAATAAATATTTGATCCCCAACCAATCAACAATAATTCTGCCCCCCACAGACTGGGTACAGTAGGTTCTCATGTGGTACACAGATTAGTCCTGTCAATGTAAGAAGGTTCTCCTAACGACAACTCAACTCGTTATGTGTATAAAGGACACCTGTCCACAGAATCTCTTCCTTCCATTCAAACCTCACCATCATGAGCAACACCAAAGAGCTGTCAGAGGACATCAGGGACAAGATTGTAGACCTGAACACAGGACTTGGTGAGAAGGAGACAACTGTTGGAGCGATTATTCGCAAATGGAAGAAATACAAAATCAAATCAATGGTCCTCAGTCTGGAGCTCCATGCAGGATTTCTCCTCATGGGGTGAGGATGATCATGAGAAAAGTGAGGGATCAGCCCAGAACTACACGGAAGGAGCTTGTGGATGATCTCAAGGCAGTTGGGACCAAAGTCACCAAACAAACCATTGGTAACACAATACACCACCATGGATTGAAATCCTGCAGAGCCCGCAAGTTACCCCCTCCTCAAGAAGGCACATGTACAGGCCTATCTAAAGTTTGCCAATGAACATCTAAATGATTCAGAGAAGGATTAGGAGAAAGTGCTGTGGTCAGATGAGACCAAAATTGAGCTCTTTGGCATTAACTGAACTTGCCGTGTTTGGAGGAAGAAAAATGCTGACTATGACCTTTAAAGAACACCATCCCTACAGTTAAGCAGGGAGGTGGATACTTTCTCTGCTAAAAGTACAGGCCCACTTTGTCGCATTGAGGGGCCAATGGATGGGGCCATGTATTGTAAAATCTTGGGTGAGAACCTTCTTCCCTCAGCCAGAACACTAAAGATGGGTCGTGGATGGGACTTCCAGCATGAAAATGACCCAAAACATCCCGCAAAGGCAACAAAGGAGTGACTCAAGAAGAAGCACATTAAGGTCATGGAGTGGCCTATCAAGTCTCCAGACCATAATCCTAAAAAAATGTATGGAGGGAGCTGAAACTTCGAGTTGCCAAGCGACAGGCAAGTACTTAAGAATTTAGAGAAGATCTGTAAAGAAGAGTGGACCAAAATCCCTCCTGAGATGTGTGCAAACCTGGCCACCAACTACAAGACACGTCTGACCTCTGTGCTTGCCAACAAGGGTTTCTCCACCAAGTACTAAGTCATGATTTGCTTGGGGATCAAATACTCATTTTACTCACTGAACTGCAACTTAATTTATAACATTTGTATTGTGTGTTTTTTCTGGATTTTTGGTTGATATTCTGTCTCTATAATATAAAATACACCGGTGATAAAAAATGATAGACTGATCATTTCTTTGTAAGTGGGCAAACTTACAACATCTGCAGGGGATCAAATATTTATTTTTTTTTACCCACTAATATATACATATATATATAATATATAGACTATAGGGTCAGTTTGGAGCATTGTGGCAGATTAAATGCTGGGAAATCAGAGCTGTGCACTCCTCCATCTCCTCCTCTAATGACTAAACAATATTTGATAGTTCACAATAGAGATGTGCGGTATAGCGGGAGATGCTCGGAACAGAGCCTCCAGCTCTTCCTGTAAACGCGCTCATCCGCCGCTTGCCGAGATAAAAGGCTAATCACTCCATTACTTTCACTGGATGTCAGGAGAGCTGCCAGGAACAGAACCCATCAGCAGCTAATAAATGTTCTGAACGTTGTCAGCCAAGGCCGGGTTATATGAGCAGATTGTGTTCTGATTCAATTTCTGACCACACGTGAACCTGATCAGTGGCCCTTTTCAGCTTTCTAGCAAACACTAGCAATAAAAACTAGTTTGCAGCCAATCCTCTAGATGTGAGTTCTCTGTCATGCTGGATTCCAGAGAGCCCCTCACATGTGCAATGGGTGGTCTTGCTTCCTGAAGCCTCTACCAGGTTTCCTATCCCCTCTCTGAATGGGGATCACAAGTAGGATTTAGTATCCAAGGCTGAAGAGATGCTTCTTACTTTGATACATCAGGCTTTTGTATGGGAAGCACAGCAAGGATCCTGCAGTATGTTGACAGTTGCAGTTAGTTTGCCTGCCACTAGTTGGCTCTGTTCCTAATATGGTATATGAAAGGGAAACTTGTAATTAGGTGTTAGCCGCCCCCTTTTAGAGTGATGTAATGGGTGGGATTAGTGCCCACATAAATGCCAGTCATGGGTGGAGCCCAGAGTAGACAAGGCATGGGAGCCAAACACCCCCCCCCCCCCTGGAGATATCATAATGTAGTCTCCTGCAATATTGATCTACAGGGCTCTCTGCAGTACCGAAGTCCCATTTGAGGTGGAACAGCAGTTGTGAGTAATGCTGGAAGCCTGGGGAAAAAATGTGCCATCTGGGAGTGTGCCCCGGCTGGGCAGAGCTATAGTAGGGACATTGGGAAGAGACTGGTATACTATAGGAAGCACCTTGATCCCCCTGACCCCTGGCTGCAGGTTCTGTGACTTGGTGAAGGAAACATAATGATATGTTACAGGAGCCATCGGGAAGGTGCTGTGTGGGTTCCATGTCTCTCCTTCAGGAGGCTCCACCTTCACCTCCTTTCCCATAATCCTCTGTTATTGGAGCTATAGAGAAGGTGCTGTGTAGTTCCATGACTATCCTGCAGGAGGCTCCACCTTCACCTCCTTTTCCATAATCCTTTGTTATTGGAGCTATAGAGAAGGTGCTGTGTAGTTCCATGACTATCCTGCAGGAGGCTCCACCTTCACCTCCTTTCCCATAATCCTCTGTTATTGGAACCATAGAGAAGGTGCTGTGAGTTCAATGACTATCCTATAGGAGGCCCCACTTTCACCTCCTTTCCCATAATCTTCTGTTACTGGAGCCACAGAGAAGGTGCTGTGTAGTTCCATGACTCTCCTGCAGGAAGTTGTAACTTCACCTCCTTTTCCATAATCCTCTGTTATTTGAGCCATAGAGAAGGTGTTGTGAGTTCCATGACTATCCTGTAGGATGCGCTACCTTCACCTTCTTTCCCATAATCCTCTTTTATTGGAGCCATACAGAAGGTGCTGTGTAGTTCCATAACTATCCTGCAGGACGCTCCACCTTCACCTCCTTTCCCATAATCCTATGTTACTGGAGCCATAGAGAAGGTGCAGTGTAGTTCCATGACTCTCCTGCAGGAGGCACCACATCCTTTCCCATAATCCTTGGTAAGTGGGCCATGATGCATCTCTACCATGGTGACCTCATTGTCCTGAACATCAGAGTAAGCAGTGAGTGCCCACATTCTCAGTGTCCACATCCTCGGTGCCCAGGGCATAGTGACTTCATTCATGCGTGAACAATGAGAGGAATGCCAGAAATGTCCCTCTGACGGGGCAATGTCAGGAATGTGAAACTTTGGACTTTGAGGTGTGTGCGTCACCCGGTATGCAGACCGATGACTTTGCACTGCTATGTGACCAGCAAAAAGCCGTATCACTGCAGGCGGCCCAGGAACACTACCAACCAGGCCACAGCGACACAACGTCATCCGATTTCCAAGATGGCAGAGGAACAACTTTTAGCTCCAACAGCCTTTTGGCTAAGATCAAGTGTAGTATCTTTTCTTATAAGTTGTCAAGTGGTGGCGCTGTGCTAACCCTACCTGATCCACAGCGGTGGATTAGGGGTGGCGGTGGCTATGCAAATCCACTTGGTGTAATGATAACCTGGACGGGTAGTATCAGGGAGGACCAAAACCGTACTGCTCGACGAATGGAGGGATGTTATTAGGCCTCCTTTAGAGAAAGCCAGAAGGGTTGCCTCCTGACATGGACACTGGGTCAGGCCGAAGGGTCGGGGCCCTGGCCTTCGGGCCTAGATTGGTGCGGTCCTTGCTCCCGTCAGTTTTTCGGGAAAGAACACCGGCCCCCCTTTCCCACCAGGGGGGCGGTTAGTATTTCTAGAATGTAATTAGGTAGGAGCGATGGGAGTGGTGGTTGAGCCCTTGCGTCCAGGGCTCTCCCCTAGCTCTCAGAGCTCCAGGCCTTCCTGGGGGGGGGGCTGCACTGGCCTGGCTGTTGGCCAGGGTTGGAGAAAAGCCTGTTGTGTATATGCCCCTGGAGTGGCAGTCCAGGGTGCCATAATTCTCACTGTGTTGAGGGGCACTGCATTTACACACTTTTTTCGCACCTGCCTCTAGGGCCGAGCCTTTTGGCTAGGACCAGAGACATTTTTTATTGCTGACTGAAGGGCCGGCCATTGTATTGCACAATGGCCACTCTCACTTCCTTCTCCCCACTTTTATTCATTTACCCCAATGTTTGTCACTTTTTTGTTGATTGTGTACATGTTTGTTTGGTGGACACGTTTGGGGTGGACATGGCCTTCTGGCTTGGTTCGAACTCTCTCATGGGGTCTCCCTTTGGGGCAACCCCACCAAGTACTTGGGTGGGTCTGTTTTGGCAGACCCTCCAGAGAACAGTGTCTGTCTGGTTTTCGGCCAGACAGGCCATAGTGAGTACCTCAGTCCCCATCTGAACGGACAGATAGTGGGGTAGGTAGCTAGGATAGATGGATGAACACATAGATAGATAGATAGATAGATAGATAGATAGATAGATAGATAGATAGATAGATAGATAGATAGATAGATAGATAGATAGATAGATAGATATGATGTTTGTGGGATGCCAGCACTGTGGTGGGATATTCAGTCATTATGTTTTTATTGGGATATTTATAACTACACTGAGAACTGACAAATGGTGCGGCACGTGTTTGGCGGGGAGCGGGAGTGCACTTGTAATTGAAAAAATGTTAAGAATAACAACTCCTCGCCGAATGACATTTAAAATAATTGTTGGTGCTGGGGATGATGGGGAAGCGGCATTTTTCTCATTTGGCTCACCTGATCTGCCGATTATGTAACCATCGACCCCTGCTGGTTCGGGTAATGTAGACTACCAACTGCTGGCTTGAAATGTGCTCCAGACAATGGCTGTTCATCGATCGGCCCCGTCACATGCCAGGCCTCACTAACCATTGTCTGGGCAGGAGGCAGAATGTTGGTGTGCTGGAGATTACTGCCCTGGAGAGTGCCTGCTATTGTTGTGGATGCTATTTTAGGTGCACGGGCGGCTCACGCTCCTGTAAGATGGCACGCCTCACTCTACCAGTATTGGCAACACGAGGCAGTCACTTTCCGCACCTCTTGCTTAGAATGAGGGCCTGGTCATGTGACTTAAGCCCATCACCTGCACTGTATGGGTGAAGTTAAAGGAAGACTCAGGTTATACACAAAAAGTTTCCACTTAAATGGACTCTTAACCCTGAATTCATGCTCTAATCCTGATGCCAACAAACTGACCGTAAAGCTTACCCATCTTCAATGTGACCTCCACCAAAACCTAACCAAACTCATAACCCTAACCATTACCCTCAACTTTATACCTAACCCTCAATCCTGCAACCCTCTACAAAACTCCTAACCTAAAAACTTTAGCCAAGTCCTTGAACTTCAGCTTGATCTCGAACTCTCATCTCATCCAAAAACCCTCCATATGCCCCCTAACTGCTAACCTTCAGTCTGACCCTTACCCTAACCACTTAGATCCATGTATTAATCCTTTAGACCTAAGCAGCCTGCTAACTTTCAAAATTACCTTCAACCCCGATGTCTATTACCAAATCCACCCCCTAAAAGTCTACCTAACCCTCAATCCACAAACGCCTCCAAACTCTCAGCCATAACCTAACCCTCATCCTAATAAATAACCCTTAACATAACCTGAAACCTTTCACCTGACCCCTACAATCTTCACCTCAATGTAATCACTAACCTCTAACCTAATCTTTAACCCTCTTCCTGACCCCTAAAATCTAGGCCTCAACCAAATCACTAACCTTCAACCTAAACTGTAACCCTCCTCATGCCCCTAACCCCCAAACCTCCATGTAATACCTAACCCTTAGCCTGGTCCCTAACCCCAAACCTCCATGTAATACCTAACCCTTAGCCTGGTCCCTCACCCCCATCAGATAACCCTCAGTGTGACCCTTTCCCATCAGCCTTAACCCATTCCTCATCTACAACCCAAGCCTAATTCTAAGCCTCAACCTAACCCCCTTTACCTTACCCTTTCTTCCTCAAACTTTAATTATACTGTATACCTAACCTTAACCTAGTCCCTAATCTGATAACCCTAAACATTAGCTCTAACACCTAACTATAATGATTAAGTCATACCCTTCAACCCTAACTCCAACCTCCTAGCCTAATTCCCATAACATTCCTTGATTCAACCTAAGCCTAACTCTAAACCCCAACCTAATATGTAACCCTCAAAATAAACCCTAACCTTAGATGTCTACGTAATAACTACCCTTAGCCTGATTCCTAACTCTCACTCCATCTGATAATCCTCAGCGTGGCCTCTAACCCTTAACCATTACCTTAGCTGTAACCCTTAACCTGACTCCAACTTCTTAGTCTTATTTCCAACTCATTATTTAACTTCAGCCTAAACCTACATCTAAGCCTCAACCTAACCTGTAACCCTTAACATGACCCTTAAGCCTTCCATGTAATGCCTAACCCTCAGGTTGGTCCTAAACCCTCCTCCCATCTGAAAACCCTTAATATTTCCCCTAGCCTTGAACCTTATTTGTAGCCCTCAACCTGACTCCTACTTCTTAACCCAATTCTCTACCATTTTATAACCTTCAACCTAAGCTTAACTCTGAGCCTCAACATAACTCTCAACATTACCCATAAACTAAAATGTCTGTATAATACCTAACCACTAGCCTGGTTACTACCCTCCTTCCCATCTGATAATTCCCTAACCTTCAACCTTATCCATAACCCTCAACTCAATGCCTGCTCCTTAACCCAATTCTCTGCCATTCTTTATTTAACCCTCAACCTAAGCCTAATTCTATGCCTCAACCAAACCTATAACCCTCAACATGACCCCTAAACTCAAGTGTCTGTGTAATATCTAAGCCTCTGCCTGGTCCCCAACCCCCCTCCCGTCTGAACCCCCAACATTACCCCAACCTTCTACCTTATCTGTAACCATCAACCTTACTTTAACTTCTTATGCTGCGTACACACGAGCAGACTTTACGGCAGACTTTGCCCGGCGGACGGGATTTCGTCGGACAATTCGATCGTGTGTGGGCTCCAGCGGACTTTGTTTTCTCAAAAGTTGGACGGACTTAGATTTGAAACATGTTTCAAATCTATCCGATGGACTCGAGTCCGGTCGAAAAGTCCGCTCGTCTGTATGCTAGTTCGACGGACAAAAAGCCACGCTAGGGCAGCTATTGGCTACTGGCTATGAACTTCCTCGCTTTAGTCCGGTCGTACGTCATCACGTACGAATTCGACAGACTTTGGTTGATTGTGTGTAGGCAAGTCCGTTTATTCAGAAAGTCCGTCGTAAAGTCCGTCGAAAAGTCCGCCGGGCAAAGTCTGCCGTAAAGTCCGCTCGTGTGTACACGGCATTAGTCTTATTCCTAACTCATTCTATAACTTTAACCAAAGCCTACCCCTAAGCTTCAACCTAACCTGTAACTCTTAACATGACCCCTAAAACTTCCATGCAATGCCTAGCCTGGTCCCAAACCTTCCTCCCATCTGATAACCCTCAACATCTCTTTTCGCCTTCAAACTTATCCATAATCCTCAATTCAACTCCTACTCCTTAACCTATTTCTCTACCATGTTCTAACCTTCAACCCAAGCCTGACTCTAAGCCTCAAACTAACCTATAACCCTCTAAATGACCCCTAAACTCAAATGTCTGTGTAATACCTAACCCTCAGCCTGGTCCCCAACCCTCCTCCCATCTGATAACTCCCAACATCAACCCTAATCTTCAACCTTATCGGTATCCCTCAACCCAGTTGCTGCTTCTTAGCCTAATTCCCAACCTTTTTTAACCTCCAACCTAAGCCTAACTCTAATGCCGCGTACACACGAGCGGACTTTACGGCAGACTTTGCCCGGCGGACTTTTCAACGTACTTTACGACGGACTTTCTGAATGAACGGACTTGCCTGCACACAATCCACCAAAGTCTGTCGAATTCGTACGTGATGACGTACGACCGGTCTAAAACAAGGAAGTTCATAGCCAGTAGCCAATAGCTGCCCTAGCGTGGCTTTTTGTCCGTCGAACTAGCATACAGATGAGCGGACTTTTCGACCGGACTCGATTTCGACGGATTAATTTAAAACATGTTTCAAATCTAAGTCCGTCCAACTTTTGAGAAAACAAAGTCCGCTGGAGCCCACACACGATCGAATTGTCTGACGAAATCCAGTCCGCCGGGCAAAGTCTGCCATAAAGTCCGCTCGTGTGTATGCGGCATAAGCCTCAACCTAACCTATAAACCCCAACATGTCCACTAAATTCAAACATCAGTGAAATACCTAACCCTCATCCTGGTCCCTAACCCTTTTCCTAACTGATAACCCTCAACATTACTCAAACCTTCAACCTTATTCGTAACCCTCAACCTATTTTCTACTTCATATGCCGCGTACACATGAGCGGACTTTACGGCAGACTTTGCCCGGCGGACTGGATTTCGTCAGACAATTCGATCGTGCGTGGGCTCCAGCGGACTTTGTTTTCTCAAAAGTTGGACGGACTTGGATTTGAAACATGTTTTAAATGAATCCGTCGAAATCGAGTCCGGTCGAAAAGTCTGCTCGTCTGTATGCTAGTTCGACGGACAAAAAGCCACGTTAGGGCAGCTATTGGCTACTGGCTATGAACTTCCTTGTTTTAGTCCGGTCGTACGTCATCACGTACGAATTCGACAGACTTTGGTGGATTGTGTGTAGGCAAGTACGTTCATTCAGAAAGTCCGTCGTAAAGTACGTCGAAAAGTCCGCCGGGCAAAGTCCGCTCGTGTGTACGCGGCATTAGTCAAATTCATAAACCATTCTTAAACCTCCAACCTAAGGCTAACTCTAAGCCTCAACCTAACCTATAACATGATCCCTAAACTAAAACATCTGTGTAATATCCAACCCTCAGCCTGGTCCCCAACTCTCCTCCCATCTGATAACCTCAATGTGACCTCCAACCTTTATCCTTATTCATAACCCTCAACCTAAATCCTATTTCCTAGCCAAATTCCCAACCATACTTTACGTTCAACCTAAGCCTAACTCTAAGCCTCAGCCTAACCTAAAACCCTCAACATGATCCCTAAACTCAAACATCGGTGTAATACCTAACCCTCATCCTGGTCCCCAACCCTCCTCCTATCTGATAACCCTCAGTGTGACCTCTAACCTTCAACCCTATTTGTAAACCTCAACCTAAATTCTACTTGATAGCCAAATTCCCAACCATTCTTTACCCCCATCCTAAGCCTAACTCTAAGCCTCAATCTAACCTAAAACCCTCAATATGACCCCTAAACCCAAATGTCTGTAATATCCAAACCTGACCTCTAACCGTCAACCTTATTCATAACCCTCAACCTAAATCCTGTTTCTTAGCCTAATTCCCAACCATATTTTTTACCTCCAACCTAAGCCTAACTTTAAGCCTCATCCTAACCTAAAACCCTCAACATGACCCCTAAACTTAAACATCTTTGAAATAACTAACTCTCAACCTGGTCCCCAACCCTCCTATGATCTGATAGGGCAAAAGGAGGAGATTAAAACATGACTTCTAACATTCAACCTTAGCCATAACCCTCAACCTCACTGCTACTTCTTAGCCTAATTAACCAACCAATCATTAACCTTTAATCGAAACCTTAACCTAACCCTAACAACAATATTACTTTTATGCCAAAAATGTCATGTGCCAAAATAAATAAATATTTTATACTAACAACAAATCTTTCAAAATCGACCTAAAAGTATTAAAGGATGCCAAGACCACTCTGAAATGTTCACACCTATTACAAAAGATCCGGGCCAAGTGTTTCCAGATCCTTATCCACTTCTCAGAGAGCGCAGCTAAATCACATGACCAAAAGGTGCCAGATTAGCCTAGAAGCATTGTGAAAAGCCTGCTGAATTCCAGTGTAGTTGCTCATATAAAGCTCTCTCTGACTCTGTCTACTGGGCACTTGGAAGGTATCAGAACTGTACACCTAGCACCCCTTTTTAATGGCTGACGGATAAAAGGTCATATCTGGGGGTCACCTCATAGCCCCCCACCTCTGTATTCAGCCAGTGGGGGTCTTGTAGAAGTTTTACTTAAAGTCTGAAAATTTGGGATGTGTTAACCTCTGTCCAGTTTCAACGTTCCTCGTCATGTGACTGTAACGTGGCAATTACATGTAAGAGAGAGAGATGGCCCCAGAACAAAAGATGAGAAATGATTCCCAATACGGTGCAGGTAGGGTTGCCACCTGTTCGGGATTCACCCGGAGAGTCAGGGTTTGGAATTATGTGTTCAGGTTTCAGTCTGCCTGAAACCCGGACACATTATTCAGACTGGGCTGTGGCACACCAAGTAACTGAGATAGTCAAACAAAAATCTGTTGCCATCCAGGAGCTGCGGGCCGCTGTCTGGGGGCAGGTTTGGCATCAATGGGGCACTGGGGGGGGGGGTATGAGTTCAGTAAAAGCAGTTTGGCCACATCCACAGTTTGCCGCAGCGCACTGCTTTACCACTCTCTTTGGGGCACCCAACGATGCCCCAGGTCTTTTATAATCCTATAGTGTATACCAGTGATGGCGAACCTTGGCACCCCAGATGTTTTGGAACTACATTTCCCATGATGCTCAAATACACTACAGAGTGCATGAGCATCATGGGAAATGTAGTTCCAAAACATCTGGGGTGCCAAGGTTCACCATCACTGGTGTATACTATGAAAAAAAATGTGCCCTGTGCCACTAAAGTGTTCGGGGTTTGGCTTGAAGAAAAGGTGGCAACCCTAGGTGCTGGCCAACACTGGGAACCCCCGAGATTGGCGCTGCGGCTTTAACCCTTCTGTGCCTGGGTGAGATTTCCATCTCTGATGGGTAAAAAAGGGAGAACAATTCGAAAAATTATAATATATGAGTATACAGAGTAGTATATAAATGCAAATATGTCAATTTGCACACCGGCGAGTTTTGGTGCCGGCCCTAATCTATAATCATGAATACATCATGAATTCCACTCAGTGTACGCCCCAGAATGTGCCCTGCTATCGGCATCTTCCACTTCCTTTACAGCACAGTGGTAGTATAAGAGGAAAAAGCAGCACAGGGAACCAGTCAATTGATGTGCTGACAAATTGCATGCTGATAGGAGGAGATAGCAGAGTGACAGAGAGATGAACTTATCACAGTGCTGCTACTTCTCTCACAGTCCAATCACAGGCTGGGGGTGGGCCCGGGATGGCCTGAATCAGTGGCAGTGTGTTGAACGATGCTGGTCTTCAGACTGAGGACATCTAGTGGCAGAAAATAAGTACTGCGGGGGGGGGAATCTCCAGATTGAAGACGAATACATCAGTAAAAGCTGATTTTGTTATTTTACTTTTTAATTGGGCTCTTCTTTTGTTGTATTATATATGGCTGACGTTCCCCTTTGGCGTGGACATGTGCCCCCTTGATATGTGTGAAATGTGAATTTTATTAATAGCTTCGTTTTTAAGGAACAGCAATCAGAACATTGCCTATTATATGCTCAATGTCACTGCGTCCTCATAGAAGAGCACGGAACAACCATGGACGATTGTGCGCTTCCGACTCGGCTTTGTTAAGGTATAACTCAGCTTTCTATAGCCGGATAGATAAGAGGACATACAGGCATAAGTGCTATGAGACACCCTCACAGGATATACATCTGTCCCCAACACCTATATATATAATATATATAATATATTGTGATGTCTGGTATCACAATAGGCAGTAACCACCATCCCTGTGCTGAGTTCCCAGGTCTGTACACCTGCTGTGCCCATTATGAGGGGTTTCCACCATCCCTGTGTTGAGTTCCCGGGTCTGTACACCCGCTGTGCCCATTATGAGGGGTTCCCACCATCCCTGTGCTGAGTTCCCGGGTCTGTACACCCGCTGTGCCCATTATGAGGGGTTCCCACCATCCCTGTGCTGAGTTCCCGGGTCTGTACACCCGCTGTGCCCATTATGAGGGGTTCCCACCATCCCTGTGCTGAGTTCCCGGGTCTGTACACCCGCTGTGCCCATTATGAGGGGTTCCCACCATCCCTGTGCTGAGTTCCTGGGTCTGTACACCTGCTGTGCCCATTATGAGGGGTTCCCACCATCCCTGTGCTGAGTTCCCGGGTCTGTACACCCGCTGTGCCCATTATGAGGGGTTCCCACCATCCCTGTGCTGAGTTCCTGGGTCTGTACACCCGCTGTGCCCATTATGAGGGGTTCCCACCATCCCTGTGCTGAGTTCCCGGATCTGTACACCCACTGTGCCCATTATGAAAGGTTCCCACCATCCCTGCGCTGAGTTCCCAGGTCTGTACACCCACTGTGCCCATTATGAGGGGCTCCCACCATCCCTGTGCTGAGTTCCCGGGTCTGTACACCCGCTGTGCCCATTATGAGGGGTTCCCACAATCCCTGTGCTGAGTTCCCGGGTCTGTACACCCGCTGTGCCCATTATGAGGGGTTCCCACCATCCCTGTGTTGAGTTCCCGGGTCTGTACACCTGCTGTGCCCATTATGAGGGGTTCCCACCATCCCTGTGTTGAGTTCCCGGGTCTGTACACCTGCTGTGCCCATTATGAGGGGTTCCCACCATCCCTGTGTTGAGTTCCCGGGTCTGTACACCTGCTGTGCCCATTATGAGGGGTTCCCACCATCCCTGGGCTGAGTTCCCAGGTCTGTACACCCGCTGTGCCCATTATGAGGGGTTCCCACCATCCCTTTTCTGAGTTCCTGGGTCTATACAACCGCTGTGCCCATTCTTTAGCCCATTTCTAACCTATCCAAGAAAAAAAAGGAGTTTTGGCTTTAGATAGACTTTAATGCCGCTATTCAGCCTACAAAAAAGGATGATCCAGGATGCCCTCATTGCCAAGGTGCCGAGCTCTGGATTATCTCTGGGATAAAGAGGAGACAGGGACGCCGCTAATGGAGGACAGGAAATCGCAGGGTTCAGCCTTTTCGAAGAACAGACGCAGGAGATGAAAGCAGGCAGAGTGGTGGAGATCACAGACACCTCATGAGGGAGGAGGAGTGACATCCCTCTGGTCACGTAGCCCATCGCTGTGCCATGTCTCCAGCACCAGAACCTCAGCCTGGGATGGACTCCCTCACCCCATGCTCATGCACACTGCTGCTCAAAGAAGCTCTAAGAAGCGGCTCCTAAAGGCTTTTGCTCTTTTTTTTTTCTGCCCTCCATGTTAGCCAATGTGTCCATGGCACACTATGGCTTTTTCAGGCGTCTTCAGGCTAAGAGGCTGATACCAGGTCACATTCAGGTCCTTACACTGCTTGTATTTATAAAATATAAAATTTCATGAAGTCTTAATGGTTACAGAGCTGCAATAATTTGTCTTTTAGATAAGCCCGGAGGTCGGCTTTAAGATGATTTGGTTTGCACAGAGATGAAATACTTTCACAAATAGCTGAGGACGCGAATACAGAGAACGCGGCACGTTCGGACCATGAGGACTCCCCCGGGGATGGGACACCAGTGTTCCGTGAAAAAGCGCTGGGAGGGCCGGGGGTACAAAGAGGAGTTCTCCATGCTGCCATTCCCTTATTTGATGATGTTCTTGAACGGGCAGGAAGTGGCGGGGAACCTTCACAGCAAGGACAGCGCACAGGACGCACGTCGCCCTGTCATCTGCAAACAGTCAACACCAGCCGAGCTCTGGGAACTCCACGTCCACCAACCATAATTAATCATCTCTCAGCTTTGATCTCACAACGCGAGGACAGAGCAGAGAGAAGGAACCAGAGACCAAAATAATCCCACGAAACACCACATCTGTACTCCGAGGGAAGGAATAACCCCTAATAACCGGCATGAATGGTACATTTATATCGAGAGTCACAATTAGTGATGAGCTGAATGCACCTGGGTCCAGTTCGGGGCAGATTAGGCAAACATGACTAAAGTTCAAGTGATGAAAACAAACTCCAATAAAGTCAATGGGAGCCAAACAGTTCTGACCATTTTCTAGGGCAGTGATGGCAAACCTTGGCACCAAAGATGTTCTGGAATTACATTTCCCTTGATGCTCAACTCCACTGCAAACATCTGGGGTGCCAAGGTTCACCGTCACTGTTCTAGGGTAATAGGCAAAGGATTGTCCAACTTATCCTAGATGAGGGTCTGCTATAGATTTAAACTGGGAGCCCCACACAGGTGTAGGGTTCCCTCCGAATTCACACCAGGCCCTTTTGTTCAATTTTGAATTTTAAGAGAGAACAATGCAAAAATCAAGAAAAAAAAAGTCTGCCCTCCCCCCCAAAAAATCCATACCACACTCTTATCCAGTCATGCAGCCTGGTCAGGAATGTGGACAAGAAGCGTATGTTTCCCTCTCCTCGACCATACCAGGCCACATGCCCGCAACATTCAGGGGTACCTTGTCAGGAGGGAAACCCCCATCAAACTATCCTCTCCCCATGTTGATAAGGGTAAGGGCCTCCCTCCACCACCCTGGTCTTGTGGTTGTGGGGATCTACAGGTAGCAGCTTATTGGAACAAGGAAACCAAGGTTGCCCTTTCTGTCATTGACCAAATATGGTTCTTTGATGTCCCCATATATATATACAGTATCTCACAAAAGTGAGTAGACCCCTCACATTTTTGTAAATATTATCTTATCATGCGACAACACTAAAGAAATGACACTTTGCTACAATGTAAAGTAGTGAGTGTACAGCTTGTATAACAGTGTCAATTTGCTGTCCCCTCAATATCACTCAACAAACCGCCATTAATGTCTAAGCCGCAACAAAAGTGAGTACACCCCTAAGTGAAAATGTCCAAATTGGGCCCAAAATGACAATATTTTGTGTTGCCACCATTATTTTCCAGCACTGCCTTAACCCACTTGGGTATGGAGTTCACCAGAGCTTCACAGGTTGTCACTGGAGTCCTCTTCTACCCCTCCATGATGACATCCCAGAGCTGGTGGATGTTAGAGACCTTGCGCTCCTCCACCTTCCATTTGAGGATGTCCCACAGATGCTCAATAGGGTTTAGGTCTGGAGACATGCTTGGCCAGTCCATCACCTTTACCCTCAGCTTCTTTAGCAAGGCAGTGGTCATCTTGGAGGTGAAATTGGGGTTGTTATCATGTTGGAATACTGCCCTGTGGCCCAGTCTCTGAAGGGAGGGGATCATGTTCTGCTTCAGTATGTCACAGTACATGTTGGCAGTGCCGGCAGCTCTAATGCAGCCCCAGACCATGACACTCCCACCACCATGCTTGATTGTAGGCAAGACACACTTGTCTTTGTACTCCTCACCTGGTTGTCACCACATACGCTTGACACCATCTGAACCAAATAAATTTATCTTGGTCTCATCAGACCCCGGGACATGGTTCCAGTAATCCATGTCCTAAGTCTACTTGTCTTCAGCAAACTGTTTGTGGGCTTTCTTGTGCATCATCTTTACAAGAGGCTTCCTTCTGGGACGACAGCCATGCAGACCAATTTGATGCAGTGTGCGGCGTATGGTCTGAGCACTGACAGGCGGACTCCCCACCCCTTCAACATTCTGCAGCAATGCTGGCAGCACTCATATGTCTATTTCCCAAAGACAACCTCTGGATATGACTCTGAGCATGTGACCTCAACTTCTTTGGTGGACCATGGCGAGGCCTGTTCTTAGTGGAACCTGTCCTGTTATACCGCTGTATGGTCTTGTCCACTGTGCTGCAGCTCAGTTTCAGGGTCTTGGCAATCTTCTTATAGTCTAGGCCAGTGATGGCGAACCTTGGCGAAACCCAGATGTTTTGGAACTACATTTCCCATGATGCTCAACTACACTGCAGAGTGCATGAGCATCATGGGAAATGCCAAGATTTGCTATCACTGGCCTAGGCCATCTTTATGTAGAGCAACAATTATTTTTTTCAGATCCTCAGAGAGTTCTTTCGCCATGAGATGCCATGTTGAACTTCCAGTGACCAGTATAAGAGAGTGAGAGCGATAACACACCTGCTCCCCATTCACACCTGAGACCTTGTAACACTAACGAGTCACATGACACCAGGGAAGGAAAATGGCTAATTGGGCCCAATTTGGACATTTTCACTTAGGGGTGTACTCACTTTTGTTGCCAGTGGTTTAGACATTAATGGCTGTGTGTTGAGTTATTTTGAGGGGACAGTAAATTTACACTGTTATACAAGCTGTACACTCACTACTTTACATTGTAGACAAGTGTCATTTCTTCAGTGTTGTCACATGAAAAGATAGAAGAAAATGTTTACAAAAATGTGAGGGGTGTACTCACTTTTGTGAGATACTGTATGTATGCAGTACCAGTGCCCATTGCAAAGATCCAGATCTGTGCCCCTCCCCCACTGTTTATACAAATGGTTGTACCACCTCTTCTCTGCACCTGGGGCAGCTGCCACTTCTGCCCACCATTTGTCCCGGCCCTGTATTTATGGTCAATGAGTGGAGCGACAGGACCAGATTGACATGGACTACATGATTGATGGCCAACGTACATTGTGGGACTTTTTGACTTTTTTGTTAAACTGTCAAAAACTTTGTGTTTTTTTGTAAAGCGTTTACATTTTTTGTGAATGAGTAGGGGTACCTTATTCATTCACATGGGGGTTGCATTTCATGGAACCCCTCTTAAACCTAAAAAGGGCTTCCAAATTCTAATAAGCCCTCTCACCCACCCTTAGACCCCCACAACCACTGGGCCAGGGTTGTGGGAAAGAGACCCTTGTCCCCATCAACATGCCAGTGATAGTTAAAAAAAATGGTGCTGGGGTTCCCCCCAATTCAAACAAAGTCCCTCAGGTCTGGTAGTCTGGTATATATTTTAAGGTGCCCCCCCCCAAAAAAAAAAAAAAACAGTGTGAGGCCCCCAAATTCTCAGACCCATCAGGCCTGGTGTGTATTTTAAGGGGAGGGTGGGGGGGGGGGACATGCAAAAATCAAGGAGAAAAAAAATCTTGGTGTCCCGGCCAAGAGTAAAAACCAGGCCCTTATCCAAGCGTGGCCGGAAAGAGGGGTGAGCCAGTAGCGGAAATACGAGGGTTGCAATGGTCATTCACATAGGTTGGACTTGATGGACCTGTGTCTTTTTTCAACCTCACCTACTATGTAACTATGTAACTTGCGACTGGGCCCTGGTGTTCTGTCAGTGTGTGTGTATGGGGGGTCCAAGACGGCTGCAGGAGCGCAAGGCTTGTCTCACACTGCTGCGACCCTAAAGTTCTGCAACCTGCTTGGGATAACCTTGCGACTTCCTTGCAATTTTACTTGCAACCTGCTTGCGACTTTTGTGATTTAACACTGCAGTCTATGGCGCTCAAATCCAGACCAGAGGAAAGGGCCCCAGGACTGATAGAAAGGGCCCCCGGCAGTCAGGGGGGTCTTCGTGGTTTCTTGCAACCCTGAAGGTTCTAATTACTCCTCTGGGGTGAGAATGTGGTCATTTATATATATTACCATCACCAGTTCCTGAACACGTTACAATGTAATTATTACAATTGTTGGACCTTCATAGCAATGATTTCATTTTATAGGATGATACAACACAGATGTAGTCAGACGCAGTATTGCCTCGTCATGGGACTGCCCAGGCCTCCCCCAAATAATTATCTTCTCCTAAAGATAATGTCCCTCCGAGAGCCGCACGGTACAGGTGACACGCCGCGTCCCTGAAGGACGCCCCAGGCGGCGACATGATCTCTTCTCAATAACCACGTGCAGCCGGTGTGTCCTGCAACGCGTCACGTTCCCCTTCTAGGCGCTGCAATCTAACTTCCAAATCTAATTGCGCAGGATGGCGATCAATACCTCCAACGATCGGCTCGCTTGGAGGATCATTTCACATCTAAATATACCCGGGTACATCGATCATGAGCATTTATGGCAAGAGAAAATGGGAGCGGTTTTGTCTGAGCTCCCGGCGGGCGAGGAAGACGGAGAGGCGATATTTGTTTAGCTGATCCTAAAATTGGAAACATTTATCTAGGTGACATGGATACGCGGAGGGAGGGATGTAAAATGGAAAGCGCAGCGGGGTTTATACGGCAAGGTGTGGTAAAAAATAAATCGGCCAAACAAGACAAGCATTGGATTTTGTTAAAAGTAATTTCTAATAAAATAAGTCCTAGATCCCTGGTGGCCACATATGGCCCTGCAGCAGTCCCCAGCAGTCAGTAGTGGAAGCTATAATGACAGTGACCTCTAGCAGTCTCATGTTGCATGTCCCCAGTCTCTCATCATCTCCTGTAATGTGTCTTCCAACCAGTGCCGGGACAAGGACTTCCAGCGCCCAAGGCAAAGATGCCAAACTGCACCCCCCTTCCCTGTTAATGATGTGCAAGCTTAGGGGGTTCCTACGCCCAGCAGTCACTTGCTTGTCAAAATCATTGCTTAACTACTTCAGCCCCAGGCCTATTTTTCAAACTTGTTGTTTACAGGTTAAAATCATTTTTTCCCCTATAAAATTACTTAGAACCCCCAAACATTATATATATTTTTTTTCTAACACCCTAGAGAAAAAAATTGTGGTCATTGCAATACTTTCTGTCACACCGTATTCGCGCAGCGATCTTACAAGTGCACTTTTTTTGGGAAAGAATAATTTTTTTTTAATTAAAAAAAATAAGACAACAGTAAAGTTAGCCCAATTTTTCTTTTATTGTGAAAGATAATGTTACGCCGAGTAAATTGATACCCAACATGTCACGCCCGCTCGTGGAATGACGACAAACTTTTACCCTTAAAAATCTCCATAGGTGACATTTTAAAAAAAATCTACAGGTTGCATGTTTTGAGTTACAGAGGAGGTCTAGGGCTAGAATTATTGCTCTCGCTCTAACGATCGTGGCGATACCTCACATGTGTGGGTTAAACACCATTTTCATATGCGAGCGCTACTCACGTATGCGTTCGCTTCTGTGCGCGAGCCCGGCGGGATGGGGCGCATTTAAAAAAAAAAAATTTCTGATTTATTTTACCTTTACTGTCTTTACCTTTACACTCCTGTGTGTGTGTATAGAAAGGGAAAAGCACCCTCTAGTGGGCAGTTTAAAAAAAAAAAAAAACTCACAGTACATATCAGACCACATGTATAATAATCTACATAGGTGTCCTGGTCCGCCAATGATAGCAAATCAGGGCCGCTGGAGGTGCTCACAGGGCTGAAAGAGAAGTTCCGGGACCCCATGGGTATAGGGCGGAAGTGATGTCAGCTATGGGGAGCGCCACCTGTACATCTCCTCCACCTCCAGTGGCCCTGATTTGCTACCATCGGCGGATCGGGACACCTATGTAGATTATTTTACATGTGGCCAGATATGTACTGTGAGTTCTAACATTTTTTTAAACTGCTCACTAGATGGCGCTTTTCCCTTTCTACACACACACACACACAGAAACGGTGGGTGAAATTGCATGCAATTCAGACAGGAATTGCACTGCATTCCTGTTCGAATCGCATTTGATTTGCGCCCATTCATTTCGTATTGATGCAAATTGATGCAAATTGCACTTCAAAGTATCGGTTTCGGGAGCATTTGGGGCTAGACATGCGTAGAACTCATTTTGTTTAGTTAAAGCGGGGTTCCACCCAAATTTTGAACAATATCTGTATGTATTCTCTTCCTTGCCTAGATGCTGACATGCCGTTTAAAAAAATTTAAATCGCCGTAATTACCTTTTATTTTTCTATTCTTCTTTGCACTTCCTGGTTCTCCTCCCGTGGGAGTAGGCGTGTTTCTAGCCTCTCCCAGACTCCTGGGAGCTAGTCTCAGGCTTCCCAGGATGCCACTGAGCATGTGCGGGAACGAGCGGTGAATGCTGGGAGCACAGCATTCACCACATCCAGGAAATAAATGCTTGTGGGCTTCAAATGCCCACAATGAAGATGGAAACCGCCTGCAGTGAATAATATAAGTTATTCTTTCCGACGAAATCTGACACAGGCGGACATATTACACACAATATGTGAGTATGTAATGCTGAGAAGAAAAGTTTGTGAATGAACTCAAAAAAAAAAAAAAACGATAGATAGGTGGACCCCCGCTTTAAATTCCTTAAATTCGTTTTCTGAATTTGTTTTGATTCGTTTCATTCATTTAGTTTTGTTTAATTTATTTGTTTTCAAATTGGATTCGAATTTTCTGAATTCAACCGAATTTAATTAAATTTGACCGAATTCGGAACATTCGAAATTTTTTTCGATTCGAATGCGGCTGCCAAATTTTTTCACATCTAAAGAATTGCAATATGTTTACATTTCATATTCGTTTCCCGAATTGGAATTGAATTTGACTTCACGTTCAAATTTCGTCGTTTCGGACGAACTTTGTTTTCGTTATTTCTGAGGATTCATTTACATTCGTTACTATTGTGATTCGTAATTCAGATACATACGAATTTCCGGATAACGAAAAATGTGTCTAAATTTCGAATCAGAAAAAACAAACAAATTGCACACGTCTAGTTGGGGCCCTCTACACAATACCACTGTCATAAATGCTATATGGTTATATGGTCAGAATATGACCCGCTTCCTGATTGGTCGGGAGGAGAATCCAGTGTAACAATAACGAATATTCATTTGCTATTGTCACACAATTGAGTGGGCTGGGGGCGCAGTACCCTGCGCCCCGAGCCTACCCTTTCTTGGAGCCTATTAGAGCCTCTGGCTCTAATCACATGCTTCAAGAAAAAAAAAAAGCATTGGAACCCATGCATCCGATGCTCCACATGTAGATTAGGGGGCAGGGCGCATGGATACAGGGGCATGTTGGATCTCCCACCCTGAGGTAGGAAGAAGACCCCAACCAGCCTTCATATTGGATGGAAATGGAGTAGAGTATCAGGATTCTCTGATAAAGTGCAAAGTCTTACAATTTATTCTCTTCAGAAAGTAGCCACAACCTCAGTAGAAAAGCCTGTGGGGAAGCAGTAGTCTCTCTGCAGAGTTCTGACACGCCTCCTGATGAGTCAGATTTCCAATTAGCAAAGCACATACTCTCTGCTAATTGTAACTCTGACTCATCAGGGGGTGTGTCAGACCTCTGCAGAGAGACCATTGCTTCCACACAGAGAGCAAGAGGCCTTCTCTGCAGCATGCTGGCCGGGGACAGGCTGTTTTTATTTTGCTCAAACTGTGGCTGCTTTCCATACAAACTTTTGTTTTTGGTGCACCCGGGAATGTATATATATATATATATATATATGATAAATCTGGTTTAAGCTGGAAGTTCAGTTAAGCTTCAAAACACAACGTTTACACAGGATAGAGCGGGGATGTGTTGGAATCACTGTCAGGTTTTTATTGCAGTATCACAGAGAGACTTCTCTTCACTTAACAGGGTGTCACAGGTACAGGATGTAAGAGAAAATATCTGGAAATGGGGCACAAATGGCAGTAAAAACCTGGCAGAGGTTCCCAGGCTGATCACTTCGGCACAGTTCCTAAATTTGTTCCACAAGAGGGAGACATTCAGCTGGGCAAGTTATCTGAGCTGGAGCTAGAATATAAAAAAAAAAAAAAAAAGATAGCTTTTTTCAGCAAAGCAGTAAATGCTACTTGAAAAGCAGCCTACAGCGCCACCTGGTGGCTGTACATGTCATTCATGAAATATTAAATTCAGTATTTCATTTTTAGCCGACTGTAAAATAAAATCTACATATTTAAAGAAAAGATATTCTTAGTCATTAACATAATAAAAAAGAAATGATAGACCCTCCAGGGACATACCTTGGTGGACTGCTGAAGAGCACTGCATGCCTCTGAGAGGGACTATAGCTACTGTTCCAGTGTCCACAAGGTGTATACTAGAATCGATCTGTTACTAGTAGATCAGAATACCCTTGACTTATTACTAGGAGCGACCATAGACCAGATCACGATTTCTGGCCATGCCCCGCTGGCACTCACACTCTCGCTATCCCAAGCCCTGGCTAAAGCAAGGACCTGGAAACTAAACGAGAACTTGCTAGATGACCTAGGGGGTGGTGGTACAGGAGACTTTGACACACTACTTCACAGAAAACGCCAACAGGGAGGTCAGTAATAGCATTCTATGGGAAGGCCACAAAGCAGTTGTTCGTGGCACCTTCATTGGCCTGGGAGCCAAACTTAAAAAGGAGATGCAGGCGGACTTCCAGAGAGTACTGCAGGCATTACAAGGCGTGGAGCTCGGTCATAAACAAACGTCGGACCCCGAGGAGTCCGACGAGGTTATTGGCCCGAGCTCTCCGTAAAAAAAGACTCCTAGGACATGTGCATAAGTTACACTTCCCTACGGGAGAACCAGCACAACACACATCAAAAATAGCCTCTACGTTCCACGACTATTATGCAACCTTGTACAATCTGGACTTCGCCTCCTCTCCAGCAGATGTAACTCTCAAAAATTCCTGCATAACAACTTACCTCTCTTCAATAGGGCTCCCTACCCTATCCCCTAATCAAGCAACTGACCTAGAACGCCCAATTACCACAGCTGAATTACTGTCCACTATTAAGTCCCTACCCACTGCAAAAGACCCGGGCCTGATGGCTTCACCAGGGCCTACTATCTAAAGTTCTTCGACAAACTACAGGCTCCTACCCTCCTCAACTTCCAAGCAAACAATGGACACCTCCCACAGGAGACTTCATTGGCGCACATTACAGTGCTCCCGAAAGAGGGAAAAGATCCCTAATTTTTTTTCTAAAATCCTCGCCAACTGCTTAAAACATTTATTACCTGAACTGATACATGCAGACCAGACGGGCTTTATAGTGGGACGGGAAGCTAAAGACAACTCCAACAGAGCCCTCCAGCTCATACACTGGGCACGTAGAATGCCTCCATACCTGATTTTGTCTACGGATGCGGAGAAGGCATTCGATCACATGGACTGGGGCTTCCTGAACCCACATATGCAACATTGGATTTCGGCACTTTATGTGTCTCCCACTGCCCAGGTTAAGGTAAATGGCAGCCTCTCCACAGCGTTCCCTATCCGGAACGGCACAAGACAGGGATGCCTGCTCTCGCCCCTTCTGTTTACGCTGGTCTTAGGACCGCTACTGCAGAGGGTCAGAGCCAGTCAAAACATCAGGGGGATACAGGCGGGCTCCCTCGAGCACAAACTCTCTGCGTAGGCAGATGACATACTATTCTACGTAGTGGACCCCCATGTCTCGCTGCCAAACATGATGGGAGAACTGACTGTCTATGTAGAGGTATCCAATTTTCGGATAAACTACACCAAGTCAGCATCTTGCTGATCACTGTTCCCCCAACCTTAGTGGCCTCCCTAAAGGGGTCTCTCCCTTTCATGTAGTCCACTGCCTCTATGAAATATCTAGGCGTCCAGTTTCACATGGGTTGGCCGAACGAACATTTTAAAAATGACCATCCTTTTCCTGTTGCAAATTATATCAATACATATACCAAAGCGCTTCTTTATGGACCTGCGCAGCCTCTTTATTAAGTTTGTGTGGGGCGGCAAGAAGCCACGCCTCGCTATGGCGATGCTATAAAGATCTAAGCTAAAGGGGGGTCTAGGCATACCCAATATATTTCAATACTACCAGGAGATTGCCCTGCAGCACATTTTGAACTGGAAGTTCCACACACCCTTTAAGTTGTGGGTTCCCCTGGAGAAAACGATGGCAGGCCGAGATCTATGCTATGCACCTTGGGTCCCCGCAGGGGATAGGGGGCTCTCTGACTGGGTCTCCCACTGACGGTACACTCCCTGAAAATGTGGGACAGAATGAATGCATGCTTAGCTCTGGCACCGCGGACATCTCCACCGACACCAGTGAGTGGATACCCGTGGTTTCCTCCAGGGGAACAGATAACCTCACTTGGAACATGGATGAACGATGGGATTGTTAGTCTGGCAAGATTCGTGGAAGGGGGCTCATTGACGTCGCTTTCCACCTTACGAGAACGATATGGTAGTTTCTTACCCTTTGACTTCTGGTGACACCGCCAGCTAGAGACCTTCATAGCCAAATGCCACAGACAAGAACAGATCAGAACCACACTAATAGAATTTGAAAGCATGTGGGCAACTACAGACCCCCTGACCCATATGTTTTCGGCATTATATGGGATGCTAGAGACACCCAGCCCCAAACTCCTTTATGTTAAAGAGTGGGAAAGAGACCTCCAACTTGAATTCACAGAGGAACAGCTCCACCACCTATATCGCCTGATTCATGCGAGCTCAATAGACTCTAAGACCCAAGAAAACAACTACTAAATCCTATCGAGATGGTACAGGGTACCTACTACCCTGGCTAGAATTTTCCCCAGCACTTCTGTTAGGTGCTGGAGGGGGTGTGGAATGAAAGGCACATTCCTCCTCATCTGGTGGGAGTGTCCTGTGCTAACACAGTTTTGGGTTATGGTTGGCAAACACATTTCAGATAGCCTGGGCATCAATATGCCAGCTCTGCCAAAACATTTTCTGCTCAACATCCCCCCCATGCCTCTGTCTCGATATAAACAAAGTGCTCTCCCCACCTCCTCAATGCAGCTAAATGCCTTATACCAATACACTGGAAGAGCTCGCATATTCCAAGCGAGCAGGATTGGTTGGGGAAGGTGGGGGAGATCATTGAAGCAGAGAGTTGGCTCGCCACTTGTAGAGATACCCGCGAGCGATTTGACCTTGCATGGGCAGCCTGGAGAAACCACGTACATGACACAACTATGGCTTAATCTAGTTTAGATGTTGCACTACTTGCTTTAGCAAATCCTTCCTTTGGGAGACTTTTCCAGGCAAACCATCCCTCAACAACCACAGGCTCTACTTAAAAGTGGACCCATTATATAAACAAATCCGGTGAGACCCATTCTACACGCTTTCTCCTCCTTCCCTAGCTTTCTTTTCCTAATGCTCCTTTTCTCCCATCTTTCTTGTTTGTTATGTGTTTTTTGCTGTGGTACAACCTCAGGATACCCAGTATCCACCTTTTGAGCTACCTGGAAGGTCACCAGGTTTCTGACCGACCCAGGTACTCCGAGTTCACTTATGATGTTTACATTATGGGAGCCATGTATACAATGACTCTGGATCTACAGCTAATGAACACCCTACCCCCTTCCAGCTTGGAGGGAAGGCCTGTCCATTTAGATCGAATGTCTGGGACAGGAAGGGTGCCCCTCTGGTCACAAGTAGATATGCCTCCCGGTTGACACGGATGTCAGCACTCGGACCATGTTAAATGTATCCCCTTGTATCCCCCATTCCCCTCCCCTTTTTTCCCCTTATCCCTACCCCTATATCTCCCTTCCTCCCCCCCCCCACCACCCCAATTAATGTTACCTTGTTGTGATGTCAATCTGTTTATAAAATTTGAAAATGAAAATAGAAATAGAAAAAGATTATATATATAAAAAATAAAAGGAAATGTTATGCAAAACACAATTTATTCCTTGTAATTGATCTGTGAATATGTCTGTAGATCAGGAGGAGGTGTTACCTGGGATGGGATGGTGAGCAGAAGACTGGCTCCGCCTTGCAGGAAATTCCAGTACCGGTCCAGAAATGACCTCAGCTTCCCGGAGCCTCTTGTAATGACGGAGCTGACCAGTTGCTGGGAGCGCGAGATCAGGCCGAACCTCGCTCCATCCGTCTCATCGATCTCATCGCTACTACTGCTAGTCCCTGGTCCTCCTGTGGCAAAAAACATAATATTCAGAGCCAGTGAAGTGAAAACCGGGATTGTGATGGGGTCATGTGATCATTCATAGACATGTGCATTGACGAAAAATGAGTTTGTTTTATTGGGGGTTTTTTTTCGGGTCATTTGTTATGATCGAAATTCGTAAAATTCAAAAATTCAGAAATTAAAAAATTTGGAAATTTGAAAACACGGAAATCCAGAAATTCAAAAATTTGTAAATTCATAAATTCGAAAATCTTAAAATTCTGAATTTTGAAAATTCGTAAATTCGTAAATTTGTAAAATCAGATATTCAGAAATTCATAAATAAGGAAATCCAGAAATTTGAATTTAAGAATTTCTGGATTTTCGAATTTTCAAATTTCCAGAAATTCAAACTTCCAGAAAATCAAAAATTCATAAAATTCATAATTCTGGATTTCCTAGTTTTCAAATTTACGGATTTCTGAATTTACAAATTTTTGAATTTCTGGATTTTTGAATTTTCAAATTTCCGAATCTTCAAATTTTCACATTTTCAATTTTCTGAATTTACAAATTTTCGAATTTCGAATTTATGAATTTACGAATTTTCGAAAATTTGAAATTCGAAAATTTGTAAATTCGTAAATTCAAAAATTTTTAAATTCAGAAATTAGTACATTTACAAATTTTTGAATTTCGAAAATTCATAAATTCGAACATTTTAAAATTCAGAATTTAGTAAATTTTGAAAACCCAAAATTTGTAAATTCGAAGATTCAAAAATAAGAGAGAAAATCCAAAAGTTGGAAAGAATGAAAATCCGAAAATTCAAAATAATAACTAACTAACAATAACTAACTATTAAATTATAGGTATTGGAATTTCCTTTCAAATTTGGCTGTTAGTGAACGAATACGAATTTATCCGAAGTTACGAATTATCCGAAACAACGAATGTCGCATCTAAACAAATGGAACGGAACGAATTATTAATAATAATAATAATAATAATAAAAAGTTTTTATTATTATTATTTATTATTATTAATTCATTATGTTCCATTCGTTTAGATGCGGCATTCGTTATGTCAGATAATTCGTAGCTTCGGATAAATTCGTATTCATTACGTTCACTAACAGCCAAATTTGAAAGGAAATTACAATACCTATAATTTAATAGTTAGTAATAGTTAAGTTATTATTAGTATTACGAATTTACGAATTTTCGAATTTACGGATTTTCGAATTTGGAATTTCCCAATTTATGCATTTACGAATTTACAAACTTTCCAATACTCGAATTTACGAATATTCGTAAAAATTTGTTAGACGGGTTTTCGTTCATTCGTATTTCCGAATTAACGAATCTGTTGAAATTCGCTAAAAAACTAATTTGGAACTAAACGAATTGCACAGGTCTAATCATTCATAGTCATTGTAGTGAAAGCGGAGACTTAGATGGGGGTCATATGATCATTCATGGCCAGTGTAGTGAAAACGGTGGTTGTGAAGGGTAGACACCTTGCAAGAAAAGTAAAGCTCCTTGGGGAAGGTGGCCATGAACTTCCTTATTCCACCCCTGCTTGAGTGAGGTATTTGCCATTCAGGACCACTGCTAGTTTTCAGGCAACAAGGTTTTTTTGATGATAGGCAGACGCCTTGCAGGAAAGGTGAAGCTCCTTGGGGGAGGCGAGGTTCTTGCCATTTAGGGCCACCCAAGAGGTGGCTAATGGGTGTTTGCATCTTCAGCGTGCATTATCAATACAGATTTTGCAAAGTTTTTTTAGGTTTTGGATGGAGTTAACCTCACACCTTAATTACCCAGGAACCAGAGGCTTCTAGGAGGGACTCTTGCTGGTTGATGATGGGCAGACACCTTGAAGGAAAGGTGAAGCTCCTTGGGGGAGCGTAGCCATGAACTTCCTTATCCCACCCCTGATTGGGTGAGGTTCTTGCCATTTAAGGCCATCCAAGAGGTTGCTAATGGGTGTTTCCATCTCCATCACGCATTAATAATACAGATTTTGCACTTTTTTGGAAGATCTTTGGATGGGCCTAACCATACACCTCAAATATCCAGGAATCAGAGGCTTTTAGGTTGGGGCTCCTGCTGGTTGATGATGGGCAGACACCTTGAAGAAAAGGTGAAGCTCCTTGGAGGAGCGTGGCCATGAACTTCCTAATCCCACCCCTGATTAGGTGAGGTTCTTGCCATTTAAGGCTATCCAAGAGGTTGCTAATGGGTGTTTCCATCTCCATCACGCATTAATAATACAGATTTTGCACCTTTTTGCAAGATCTTTGGATGGGGCTAACCATATATCTCAATTATCCAGGAATCAGAGGCTTTTAGGTTGGGGCTCTTGCTGGTTGATGATGAGCAAACACCTTGCAGGAAAGGTGAAGCTCCTTGGGGGAGGGTTGGCCATGAACTTCCTAATCCCACCCCTGCTTGGGGGTGAGGTTCTTGCCATTTAAGGCCACCCAAGAGATTGATAACGAGTGATTCAATCTCCAGCATGCATTGTCAACAACAATTTTGCACTTTTTTTGAAGATCTTTGGATGGAGCTAACCTTACAGGAAAGAAAGAATTTTGTTGTCCTAACATTTGGAGACTTTGATTTGTTGAGACGGAACATTTTTCATTAGATCTACGTTAGTCAATCAGAATCTCCGTGTGCGGGAGGTAATCCAACCATATTTTCCTCAAATTTACAATTTATTCTTTGACTGGCAACAAGGAAACATTTTTACAATCAAAACTTGATTGTAACACCAGATTCGCCAACTAGCGAACTTTTTTTGATGACACTTGTTAAACCCTGCCCAGTTAACCCATATAAAAAAAAAAAGAAATGATAAAAAAAATAGCACACAAAGAAACATATAAGTAAGGAATTAAAATAATTATAGACTCCCATCATTTAAGAAAAAATATATAAAATGTATTTGAAATCTCAGAGTCCATGAAAATCATCTCTGATTGATGGCTTGCTGGCGGGGAAAGGTGGTACATCCCTTTAATTCACAAAACGCAACAGAGAGACGAGAAGAATGGTACAGTAGCCCGGTGAGGGGGGGTGGGGTAGACTGAGCCGAGAACAGGATGAGCGGATGCTTGGTGTCAGAAAACTGATTACATTTAATTTCCCGGACGCGTCTGAGCAGCTGCGGAGAGGCAAAGTACGCAGCGCCAACAGCCAAGTCGCCGGGAACAGCCAGTGCCCAGGAAATGTTCTCTGCTGCCAGTTGCAGCCCACAGACCGTCTGATAACTTGCTTGGGGACACAGGTGTCCGATGTCACTTGTTAATAGGCATTGACAACAGAGGAAATCATTTAAAGGGGTGTTCCTCTTTGAAATGACTAACCTCAAGATATGTACAAGCCGTCTTGCAATGATAACTGGAAATATTTTATTTTTTTCTTGCTTCCGTCTCATGTTCCTGTTCCCAAACATAAAACTTGGTGTTCTCTGCAAAGTATTGGTCTATACTCCAATGGAGGATAGCAAGACTTGGCTGAGAAACCCAGAAGGTGCACCGTGCTTGCTCCTAGTTTTTTTTGGTCGCGCTGTCATTGACAGCGAAAGTGCCAGGCTTTGCGATTGGGAACCTGTCAACTGGGTACCCAATTATGAGAAGGCCATGAGAGCCCATCATGGTGACCATTGGAGGCAGTGCTGGGGCAAGATCATCCAGTGCCCAGGGCAAAGATGCCACATTTCTCCCCCCCCCCCCCTCTTTTTCATTATGTACAAGCTTAAGGAGGAGGAGTGGGAGAGAGAGCACAGTCCGCACCTCTTCGCGGCTCTCTCCTTCTTTCCTCCCAGCTTCAAGTGATCAGCTGTCACTACTCCTGTCAGCCTTACAGTAGAAAGAACTTGCGGTTCCCCATCACTACAATACACATGGCACCCGGGGCAGCTGTCCCTTCTGCCCATCCCTTGTCCCGGCCCTGATTGGAGGCTAGCTTGGTGATTGTGGGAGGTTTGAGATCTTGCTACTTAAACTCCGGAAAGGTGGCATGGCCTGGAAGCCTGGGGTCATGGCCTGGGTGAGAGAGAGTACAGTCCGCACTTCCTCCTGACTCTTTCCTCCTTTTCTCGCCATTTCTAGCGCTTTTCTGACTGAAGTATTGATCTGCTGTCACTACTCCTGTCAGCCTTATAGTGTGTATTGTAGGTATGGGGAGCCTCAAGTTCTTTCTACTATAAGGCTGACAGGAGTAGTGACAGCAGATCAATACTTCTGTCAGCCCAGCACTGGAAGCAGCAAGAAAAGGAGGAGAGAGCCAGGAAGAGGTGCAGACTGTGCTCTCTCTCCCCCAGGCCATGCCACCCTTCCAGGGATTGAGTAGCAGGATCTCGAACCTCCAACAATCACCAAACTAGCCTCCAATCAGGTCTGGGACAAGGGGGGGGGGGTAGAAGGGATGGCTGCTCTGGGCGCAGTGTGACACGTGCATGGCCATCTCCTGCTCCACCTATAAAATGATTGTTCCCTCTCACAGGTGGTGTCAGAGGGGTGGGCAGAAGGGATCGGTGCCCTGGGCACAGTGTGACACTGCGCCCAGGGCAGCCACCCCTTCTGCCCATCCCTTGTCCCAGCCCTGATTGGAGGCTAGCTTGGTGATTGTTGGAGGTTCAAGATCCTGCTACTCAACCCCTGGAAGGGTGGCATGGCCTGGGGGAGAGAGAGCACAGTCCGCACCTCTTCCTGGCTCTCTCCTCCTTTCCTTGCCACTTTCAGTGCTGGGCTGACAGAAGTATTGATCTGCTCTCACTACTTCTGTCAGCCTTATAATAGAAAGAGCTTGTGGCTCCCCCATCCCTACAATACACGCTGCACTCAGGGCAGCCGCCCCTTCTTCCCACCCCTTGATAATGAACATTGTCTCACCGTCTGATTCCTCAGGTAGGTAGCGATCCACCAGCTCCTCTGCTTGGGTCAAAACGAAATAAGTTGCGACTTTCACCATGTCCTGGACCTCCAATGTCGCCAGGAAAGTGGTGGTTATAGAAAGGACCTCATAGGATTCCCTGGCCACGGTCTGAGTTCTGTCCACCAACTTCTGCACTCTTTCCAGGGCCCGGTCCCCGACCATCCTGACCCCACTCACCACGTTCTCTCGAATTTCTGACACCACCTGCGAGAGGGAACAATCACTTTATAGGTGGAGCAGGAGATGGCCATGCTCATATCACAATGTGATTGTACAAAAATCTCTCTTGGATTTACCAAATCATTTAATGTGAGGTTCAACCTAAACACTTAGTCATTCACATCAGTCTCTGCACCAGAGGAGCTTACAATCTAATGCCCCCCCCCCCCCCCCAGTCAAGCAATGTTATTATACATTTATATAGCTCTGACATATATGGAGAACACTGAGCCAGTCGCATTATTGTTTGCACCAGAGGAGCTTACACTCTAATGCCCCCCACAGTCACACACTATTATTATTATTATACATTTACATAGCTCTGACATATACCGCAGTGCTGTACAGAGAGCACTGAGCCAGTGACATCAGTCTCTGCACCAGAGGAGCTTACACTCTAATGACCCCCCACAGTCACACACTATTATTATCCATTTATATAGCTCTGACATATACTGTAGTGTTGTACAGAGAACACTGTACCAGAGGCAGAGGAGCTTACACTCTAACGTTCTCCCACAGTCAAACAATAATGTTATTATACATTTATATAGCTCTGACATATATGGAGAACACTGAACCAGTCACATTATTGTCTGCACCAGAGTAGCTTGCACTCTAATGTCACCCCCCCCCACAGTCACACACTATTATTATTATACATTTATATAGCTCTGACATATACCGCAGTGCTGTACAGAGACCACTGAGCCAGTCACATCAGTCTCTGTACCAGAGGAGCTTACACTCTAATGTCCCCTCCCCCCACAGTCACATCAGTCTCTGTACAGAGGAGCTTACACTCTAATGTCCCCCCCCCCCCCACACACACACACACACAGTCACACACTATTATAAATTTAAATAGCTCTGACATATACTGAAGTGTTGTACAGAGAACACCAAGTTTGTCACATCAGTCACTGTACCAGAGGCAGAGGAGCTTACACTCTAATGTCCCCCCCCCCCCCTCCCCACAGTCACACACTATTATTATTATACATTTATATAGCTCTGACATATACCGCAGTGCTGTACAAAGATCACTGAGTCTCTGTACCAGAGGAGCTTGCACTCTAATGTCCTCCTCCACACACACACAGTCACACACTATTATAAATTTAAATAGCTCTGACATATACTGAAGTGTTGTACAGAGAACACAGAGCTAGTCGCATCAGTCACTGTACCAGAGGCAGAGGAGCTTACACTCTAATGTCCCCCCCCCCCCCACAGTCACACACTATTATTATTATACATTTATATAGCTCTGGCATATACCGCAGTGCTGTACAGAGAGCATTGAGTCTCTGTACCAGAGGAGCTTACACTCTAATGCCGCCCCCCCCCCCCCCCCCCCCACACACACACACACACACACACACACAGTCACACACTATTATAAATTTAAATAGCTCTGACATATACTGAAATGTTGTACAGATAACACCAAGCTTGTCACATCAGTCACTGTACCAGAGGCAGAGGAGCTTACACTCTAATGTCCCCCCCCCCCTCCCCACAGTCACACACTATTATTATTATACATTTATATAGCTCTGACATATACCGCAGTGCTGTACAATGATCACTGAGTCTCTGTACCAGAGGAGCTTACACTATTATTATTGTCCAGAGTGGTTTTTCAAATAGGTTACAAATGATCATTCTAATTAAAAAAAAATGAAATGAAATCATTTTATCAGCCTGTTAGAGAAATGATTTTGAGTTGCTCATCAGTGTTTTTTTTTTTTTGTTTTGTTTTTTTACACAGCAATAGCGACATCTAATGGCTGCAACTATATGACAGCATGGCTGTATATAAGCAGGTTGCCTTGCCATGTACTCTGTACAGCACTATAGTATATGTCAGGGCTATATAAATATACATGGATTCATCTCTATCCTTTGGATCCTGGCTAGTGGGAAGCCTAATAATGTATCTATATAAATAATAATAATAATAATAATAATAAATCGAAGGTTACCTCATCTGCTGGCTGGTCCAATACAGGGAGTTTGTTCTCTAATCCGTCCACCAATTGAAGAGCGACGTTATTGATCGCCGTGACTGCAATCAGAAAAATTAGAGATAGATAGATCTCTCTTTCTCTCTCTATATATCTATATCTTTAGCTCTATCTATCTATCTATCTATCTATTTATCTTATCTATCTATCTATCTATCTATCTATCTATCTATCTATCTATCTATCTATCTATCTATCTATCTATCTATCTATCTATCTATTTATCTTATCTATCTATCTATCTATCTATCTATCTATCTATCTATCTATCTATCTATCTATCTATCTATCTATCTATCTATCTATATATATGTCTGATGCAGATCAGTCCCCTGCTGCAGCTTCTCACCTTGCGACTTACTACAAAGTTACAATGCTGCAGTCTGATCACTAGGGGGGAAGAGACTGAGGAAATGCCTGCTCCTGCCTGCGGCACACTGATGACATCATCTCAGCCTAGGCAAAAGTGGTCTGGAGGTCAAGATTGGCTTTTTTAAATGATAAAAAGTGAGAGGTGCCAAGTGAGTGTTTGCACCCTCTAGTGGCAAATCTACAAATCTACACAAGTGACATAATCTGATGATAGAAACAGACACAAACACATTGGAATTGATTTACAAAATCTGGTGCAGCTCTGCAAAGAAACCAATCAGCTTCCAGATTGTATTGTCTTAAACAAGATGAAGTTAGAATCTGATTGGCTCCCATGCACAGCTGCACCAGATTTTGCACTCTCTAGTTTTTTAGTAAATCAACCCCATCAAGTCATATTTTTTTTTTTAAAATGACTTTAAGGTGAACACTAACATGATAATTCAGAATCCACGCTCACTGAAAATACACTCTAGTTTTTCTTTTTTTTTTTTTTGCATTTAACCCCTTGCCACCCAGGCCAATTCTGACATTTCTCTCCTACATGTAAAAAAAATCATATTTTTTTTTGCTAGAAAATTACATAGAACCCCCAAACATTATACATTTTTTTTAAGCAAAGACTCTAGAGAATACAATGGGGGTCGTTGCAACTTTTTATCTCGCACGATATTTGCGCAGCAATTTTTCAAACGTGCTATTTCTGGGAAAAAAGTAGTTTTGTGCTTTAAAAAAAAAAAAAAAAAAAACAGTAAAGTTAGCCCAATGTTTTTGCATAATGTGAAAGATGAAGTTACGCCGACTAAATAGATACCTAACATGTCACCCTTCAAAGTTACGCACACTCGTGGAATGATGCCAAACTTCGGTACTTACAAATCCCCATAGGCGACGCTTTAAAAAATTTTACTGGTTACAGGTTTTGAGTTAAAGAGGAAGCCCAGTCAATTTTATTTTGTTAATTTTACCTTCTTTTTTTTTAGTTTGATACTTTTTAAAAAAAAATATATATATATTTTTTGATCACTTTTATTTCTATTACAAGGAATGTAAACATCCTTGTAATAGGAATATGGCATGACAGGTCCTCTTTACAGTGAGATATGGGGTCAATAAGACCCCACATCTCACCTCTAGGCTGGGAAGCCTGAAATAAAAAAAATGTAAAAATTAAATAAATAAATAAATAAAAAATAAAAAAGATCTAGGCTTCCCAGCCGAGGCGGCGCCATTTGTTTGAATGCAGAGGCCGGGCGTGACGTCATAACATCGCGCCCGGCGCCCGAACGATCATAGAGACTCCGGCGACCATCTGGTCCGCCAGAAATCTCTATTCTGAACATCCGGGGCCGGTGGATCCGTTCTTCAACTCACTGATGGAAGCGGTGAGTCGGTAGAAGCACCGGATGGCTGTGGGAGGGGGGACGTCCCCTCTCGCCACCTGTAAGAAGGATCAAGCTGCTACGATCGCTCTTTTGGTGTCTGGAATCGCCAGCTGAAAAAGTTGATATCTGAATGATGCCTGTAGCTGCACTCATCATTCAGATATCCCCGCACAAAGTCAAGGGTGTCGTATGACGGCCGGCGAGCAGGCGGGAAGTGGTTAAAAGATTATATTGTGTCCATCCAGTCCTGAGATTTACGCAGCTCTGCCACACAGCACAGCCCTGCCCGGCAGGGGAGGAATCATGATTTCCTGTCGCATCATGGCAGCATACACTTTGGGTTGTGACTCCGCCCCCACAACCTGATAGGACTACATAGCTATAAATTGTAGAGATGGCCCATGCCCAGTATTCTCTTATTTTTCCTCACCTGAAGGACTGAACATATCAGAAGCACCCCCTTACCGAATTCGCCCCAGCCAGGTTCTAGCCTCTCCTGGGTGGAAGTCCTTTCCTGTACAGCCTCTAAACGAGCTAGATGGAAGGAACCCCGCTCTGGTGATCTCGGGGGTATGTTGCGGCTCCAGTATAAGCCTTAAACAGGCTTAGTTGTTGTGCAGCGGTCTCCATGTCACTTTGCTTTATTTTCGTTTTTCCTCCTCCTTTGCTGGGCTCTGTGGTCCCTCTGTGCCTCCCTTCAGGCTTCCCGGGCGTCTCGGCGCTTCCGCGCATGCGCAGTGCGCACCCTCAGGGCGTCCTTTCGATTTTGCCAGTTTCCAAGATGGCGCCGGGCTCCTCGCGCCGCTACTGCGCATGCGCGAGCGGGTCGTGATCTCGGCGGCCATGGCGGCAATTTTAAAAGCCCTGTTTGTCATTTTTGAGCTCTCCTTGCTTCCTGGAAGACTTCTGACTGCTGTATTCTGACTTGCTGCATCCCTAAAGTATCCCCCCTCTGGGTAAGTGCCTAATACTTATGCACTGTCTTTCTGGGTCCTGTTTGCATGCTCTTACCTTCCTATACCCTTCTCAGGTGCTCACCTTCCTCTCCTATGGAGGCCGCTGCCCCAGCAGATCACCACCAGCCTAATAGGTAAGGGGGGGGGATTCCAGTGGTAAGTAGAGAAGATTGAAAAAAGAGAGCAGGACCGTATTAACGCTACCTAATTGGTCAGCCCTGTCAGGTCCGCAAGATCGTCTAAGTCAGGACGAAGAGAATCTCCGCACAGGAGAAGCCGCTCCGGCCATAGACGCAGCCGCTCACGCGGAAGAAGTCGCTCAGGCCACAGGGGGAGTCGTAGACGGAGTCGATCCCATTCAAGACATAGCCGTTCCTACCACAGAAGATCCCCTGCACGAGGACACCAATCCTCTGCGCACCCTTCCCGCCCAGCCAGGAACGCTTGCTGGGTATGCGGGGCTGGGTATGCGGGCTGGGTATGCGGGGCCCTCCCAGACAAACTAGCCTGCCGCAAGTGCATGATTGAAGCCACCAGGGAGAAAGAGCCGGATTCCATAGAACCCACTGGAGTCTCTACACCCCAGGTCTCAACTCCTGATGTAGAGCTTACAGCCCATAGCGCCTCACCCACCATTCCCAGTGCATCAAGGGATCAAGAACTCCCGTCGGATGATGAGGAGCTGGAAGCATCAGCTGGCTTTGATTTTGCGCTCATAGAACCGTTCATCAGATCGGTTAAGGAAGCGATTAACTGGGAGGAGCTGGAGGAGATACAGCCAAAACAGAGGAAGTATTTCCCAAACCTCAAGAGAGTCCCGGAGGCTTTCCCATTCATCGACGAATTAGATGAGCTGATTAAGGAGGAGTGGCAGAATCCAGAAAAGAAGTTTAGTCTGTCCAACAGGCTTACCAAATTGTACCCACTCAAGGAACCCAAGGTATCCCCCTTACTTTCTCCTCCAGTAGTGGATGCATCTCTGATGCGTCTAGCCAGGCACGTGACGCTCCCCATTGAAGATGCAGTAACGTTCAGAGACGTGCTTGACAGGAAGGTGGATACAGACCTTAAGAGAGCTTACCTGTTCGCAGGAGGTGCCTGCTGGCCAGCGGTGGCATTAGCGGCGGTTGGGAAAGCTATCTCCAGCTGGTCCTCAGCTACAGCAAGACTCGTCACTGAGGGCGCAGATCAAGAGCAGATCACTAAAGCATTACAGGAACTTAGCCTTGCGGGAGATTTCGTGGCGGAAGCTTCCGTAGATACTATCAGATCCACATCAAGGTCCATGTTAGCTTCCGTAATGGCCAGAAGGGCGCTATGGCTTAAACCTTGGTCAGCTGACCCCGCCTCGAAATCTAACTGGTGCAGGATTCCGTATGGAAGGTCGTCCTCCAAGAGACCAATTCTGCTCAACCAGACTTCCTCCTTCTCAAGAAAAAAGACTATCCCTAGTCCGGTATATCCAGGAGTTGCTCCAAAAACAAGCAATCGTGGAGGTACCGCTATCTCAAAGAGGCAAGGGTTTCTATTCCCCACTTTTCTTAGTGAAAAAGAAATCAGGGGACCTTCGTCCAGTCTTGGATCTAAAAAACCTCAACCGGTCGATACAGATAGAAACATTCAAGATGGAGAGCCTTCAATCAATCCTCCAAGCAATAAACTTGGGAGATTGGATGCTGTCAATCGACCTCCAGGACGCATATTTACATATCCCTATCCATACAGAGTTCCAAAAGTTTCTCCGGTTTACCCTAAACCATCGGCACTTCCAATTCTGAAGCCTCCCATTCGGGATCTCTACCGCACCCAGGACGTTTACAAAGGTCCTATTACCTGTAATAGCCCACCTGAGAGAAAGAGGGCTGAGGGTCCACCACTACCTGGACGACATCCTACTTCTCTCAGACAGCCAGGACTCTCTCGTCCTTCACAGGGAAATCCTAGTCTCCACATTACAGTCCCTAGGGTGGCTGATAAATTGGAAGAAGAGCAACATCCATCCCACACAGAGAATGGTCTTTCTGGGAGCCGAACTAGACACGAGGGAGAATACAGTGGAACTTCCGGGGGAAAAAATCCCTCCTCTAATTCAAAAGATGAAAAGGGCAATCTCTGCTACAATGCTCCCGGCCAGGACATGTCTCAGTGTCCTGGGCTCCCTAGCTTCCACCATTCCAATGGTCCAATGGGCACAATGGAATTCGAGGCCTCTCCAGATCTCCTTTCTGCGCCAGTGGAAGGGCACATCAATGTCCCAACCAATCTTCATCTCTCAGGAAGTGAAGCAATCATTGAAGTGGTGGGTACGACCTCACAACTTGGGAAGATGCAGGCATATAATCACTCCCTATCAAGAAACCGTGACCTCAGATGCCAGTCTACAGGGATGGAGAGCTCACTATCAGGACCTTGCGGCTCAGGGTCGTTGGCCTTTCAGGGCACAGGATACAGTGTCGAATGTTCTGGAGATGAGAGCAGCGTTCCAGGCTCTCCTGGCCTTCAGTTTTCACTTGAGGGGGAAGCACATCCTCCTGAGGATGGACAACAAGGTAGCTGTTGCCTACATCAACAGGCAGGGGGGCACCAGAAGCAGGTCCATGTTGCAGGAGGTCCGTCCTGTTCTGGAATGGGCACAGCTGAATCTACTGGACCTAAGGGCGGTTTATGTTCCGGGAGTCCAGAACACCTTGGCCGACTCGTTGAGCAGGAATTTCTCCTCCAACAACGAATGGTCTCTGAGTCCACAAGCCTATGCTCTCATATCCCGGACCTGGGGCTCTCCAGAGATAGACCTAGCAGCAACTCCGGAGAACACAAAATGCCAGAGATTTCTATCAAGGATACCGTTTCCTTCGGCAGAGGGGACGGACTGCCTCCAACACCCCTGGAACTTTCACCTGGGGTACATTTTCCCCCCGACGCCTCTCATAGCGAGATTCCTCCTGAGGCTCAAGAAGTCAACAGCAGTGGTGGTAGCAGTAATCCCTTTCTGGCCGAGGAGGCCATGGTTTACTACCCTCATGCAGCTGAACACGGCAGATCCTCTGCCTCTCCCATTGTCGACAGACCTACTCTCCCAGGGGCATCTTCTTCACCCGAACCCGGGGAAGCTACACTTGATGGCCTGGAGATTGAAAGGGCTAGGTACCTAGACCAGGGCTGTTCCCAGAAGGTGGTGGATACCTTACTCCAGGCCAGAAGGTCTACCACCAACATCACGTACAGAAGAGTTTGGGAAAAATTTGTCTCCTTCTCTCAACAGCAAGGTTGGGACTCGTCCTCCCCGTCGGTGTCTCAGATCTTGGAATTCCTTCAATTAGGCCTAGAGAAAGGCCTTAGGTCAAGCACCCTGAAGGTCCAGGTATCGGCCCTGTCCGCCTTGACAGGAGTTAAATGGGCGCAAGAGCCTCTGGTGATCCAGTTTCAGAGGGCCTGTCTAAAGCTGAGGCCCCCCAGGAAACCGTCATTCCCGGTCTGGGATCTCTCAATCGTTCTGGAGGCATTATCCAAGGAACCCTTTTTTCCAACGCAGAGCATATCCCTCTGGGATCTAACGCTGAAAGTTTCATTTTTAATAGCCATAACATCGACGAAGCGAGTGTCAGAGATGCAAGCTCTAATGGTTAGCGAGCCATATTTGGTTGTTCTTCCAGACAGGCTAGTCCTAAGACCTTCGGATCGTTTCATCCCCAAGGTATCCTCATCTTTCCATTTTAACCAGGAGATTAATCTTCCAGCACTCAGCACGGATCAGGGAGATCCTCATCCACTAGATGTCAAAGGTACCGTCCTGGAGTATCTCTCGGCAACAAAATCCATCAGAAAGTCGGAGAGCCTCCTAATCATCCCACATGGTTTCAGGAGAGGTCAAGCGGCATCCTCACGCACCATTGCCTCATGGCTAGTAAAGACCATCAAGAGATCTTACTCACTGAGTAACCATCAAGTACCTGAGGGCTTAAGGGCACACTCCACCAGGGCAGTGGCAACCTCCTGGGCAGCATATTGTAGAGTCTCGGCGGAGACGATCTGCAGAGCGGCTACCTGGTCCTCCAGGAACACCTTTATGTCTCATTACAAGGTGGATTCCGCCTGCTTATCCACGGTGGATTTCGGAAGATCCGTTATCCAGGCCAATTCTTCTATTCTTTGTTAAATAAACTTAGTTTGAATTCCCACCCAGTCTTTGCGAGTTACTCCCCAAAGTGTATGCTGCCATGATGCGACAGGAAAACGGAAAATTGTATACTCACCTTTCCGTAATTTTCCTTTCCTGTCGTATCTTCATGGCAGCATACAATCTCCCACCCGTCTAAGGTGATATATATACGGAGAATACTGGGCAGGGGCCATCTCTACAATTTATAGCTATGTAGTCCTATCAGGTTGTGGGGGCGGAGTCACAACCCAAAGTGTATGCTGCCATGAAGATATGACAGGAAAGGAAAATTACGGAAAGGTGAGTATACAATTTTCCGTTTTTTCTCTGCTACAGTTACAGGTCTTGTCCCTTCCTCAGCCTGTGATTGGACAGGAAGCAGCAGACCGATGTGCTCATCTCTCAGCTCTCTCCTCCTATCAATATTCTTATTGCACTGCTGCACAACTGATTGGCTCCTTGTGCTGCTTCTGTCTCCACCCATCTCAGCTCTGCTGTACAAGGACTGTAGGTCACGTTCAGGTACTTACACTGCTTGTATTTAAAAATAAATAAAAATGTATTGGCGTATTATTAAATACAGAGCTGCATTAATGTGTGTCTTTTCTGTGTGCTGGGGGGGTTAGGGCAGTGAAAGGGTTACACAGAAAACCTGTCCCGACGCACCGCGGTGAAATAATAGGCGCGATTAGCAGAGCCTGGCCTCCTGAGGGGCTCAGACAATTACTGTGCGTTTAGAATAAAGGGAACAATTTGGACGTCTCTGAATCTCTCCTTAACGCCCGCTGCGTCGGGAGTGAGGCCGATTTGCATCGCAGCGGCGCCTCCTCTCCTCCTTCACATGGCAATGCCAGAGGTAGCCCTGGCAAGCTTGTCATGTACCCTGGCACAGCCGGCCCCTGGCACCAGATACGAGACAGACAGTGTGGGCCCAAGGGGAGGGGGGATGTCCGCAGCCACTTCCCCGTCTGCAAACACAGCGCCAATGGCTAGAACGGTCACGGGCCATGGCATGTGCCTCTGTCTGGTTATAGCTGGTACCAGAACTCCCGCAGTTCTCCAAATTCCCACTCAGTTTGGTAAAAATGGGTCAAGAGGTTCGGTAACAGGCTGATTGCCCATGGCAAGTTCTAGTCCCGCAAAGTGGTTTTGCTGTCTCATATTGACCTACTTTTTTGGTTATATGAAAGGCTCACTCCACCCACTCCACCCACCTACCATATTCCAGGTCTGGGTGGAGACACGACCGCTTCTTATTTCACCAGCACGATCCCATCAGATACATGTGTCACCCTGTGTATACACCTTCTCCAGGAGGGCTTTCATCACAGGTATTATATTGTGTCTTAGATTATCTTCTATTCTATTACATTGTATTGTATTATGTACTGAATCATATCAGACCTTATTATCAACAACTGAGAACTAAATATACACATATATCTGATCAAATACCTTCTTTCCTTCCTTCCTTCCTTCTTATTCCTTCCTTTCCTTTTCTTTCCTTTTATTTCTTATTTCTACATTTTTTCTTTCTTTTTTTTCCCTTTTATTACCTTTCTTTCTTCCCTTCCTTCCTTCTTATTCTTTCCTTTCCTTTTCTTTCCTCTTTAATTTCTTCTTTCTACCTTTTTCTTTTCTTTCCTTTCTCTTTCTTCCTTCTTATTCTTTCTTTCCTTCCTCCCTTCTTATTTTTTCCTTCCTTCCTTCTTATTCTTTCCTTTGCTTTTCTTTCCTTTTTCATGTCTTTCTTTCTTTCTTTCTTTCTTTCTTTCTTTCTTTCTTTCTTTCTTTCTTTCTTTCTTTCTTTCTTTCTTTCTTTCCTTCCTTCCTATTCTTTCCTTTCTTCCTTCCTACTTATACTTTCCTTTCTTCTTATTCTTTCATTTGCTTTTCTTTCCTCTTTCATTTCTTTTTACTACCTCTCTTTCTTTCTGTCTTTCTTGCTCCCTTCCTATTCTTTCTTTCTTTCCTTCCTTCCTTCTTATTCTTCCCTTCATATTCTCTTTCTTTCTTTCTTTCTTTCTTTCTTTCTTTCTTTCTTTCTTTCTTTCTTTCTTTCTTTCTTTCTTTCTTTCTTTCTTTCTTTCCTTCCTTCTTATTCTTCCCTTCATATTCTCTTTCTTTCTTTCTTTCTTTCTTTCTTTCTTTCTTTCTTTCTTTCTTTCTTTCTTTCTTTCTTTCCTTCCTTTTCTCTTTCTTTCTTCATTCCTTCTTATACTTTCTTTCCTTTCTTCCCTCTTAATCTTTCCTTTGCTTTCCTTTCCTCTTTTATTTCTTCTTTCTCCCCTCCTTTTTTCTTTCTTTCTTTCTTTCTTTCTTTCTTTCTTTCTTTCTTTCTTTCTTTCTTTCTTTCTTTCTTTCTTTCTTTTTCTTTCTTCTTATACTTTCGTTTTTATTCTTTCTTTCCTTCCTTCCTTGTTCTTTCTTATCCTTTTTTCCTTTCTTCCTTCTTAATCTTTCCTTTCCTCTTTCATTTCTTCTTTCTACCTCTTTCTTTCTTTTCTTTCTTCTTACTTTTTCTTTCTATATTTCTTTCTTTCAGTCCTCCCTTCCTTCTTTTTCTTTCTTCTTTCTTCTTTCCTTTCCTTTCCTTTCCTTTCCTTTCCTTTCCTTTCCTTTCCTTTCCTTTCCTTTCCTTTCCTTTCCTTTCCTTTCCTTTCCTTTCCATCCTAATAAGAAAGTCACTGAATGGCACACTTATAAAGAGGAAGGATGTAGTAAATAGTTCTGAATTAGTAAATATGAAACGTAAAGGCCCATTCACAACGGTGTTAATGTCGCCCCCTGGTGTGCATTGTGTACATGCTCTGTGATGTGTTGTTTTCGTCTTTCGTCTTTTTTTATCTTTATTACTCTCTAGGCAGGTTATATAGCTCTATATACAGCAATGTATTGTGATGTGTATATAGCTCTATATACAGCAATGTATTGTGATGTGTATATAGCTCTATATACAGCAATGTATTGTGATGTGTATATAGCTCTATATACAGCAATGTATTGTGATGTGTATATATCTCTATATACAGCAATGTATTGTGATGTGTATATAGCTCTATATACAGCAATGTATTGTGATGTGTATATATCTCTATATACAGCAATGTATTGTGGTGTGTATATAGCTCTATATACAGCAATGTATTGTGGTGTGTATATAGCTCTATGCAATGCACTGTTCTACCTTCACCTGCTGTACACCCACCCAGTGCATGGCTGTGACCTGAAATAACGGGACACACGGTGGGTTGCCTCGTCTATGCATTGGGACTACATTGGGTAACACAGCTGGAGGGGTCTGGTATGAGTGAGAAGAAAAGATATTTGTATATATTGTGTCTGTGGATTGCTGGGGAAATGTATTCCGCTCACACAGCTTACAATCTGGTTGTAGGATCTCCTTCAGATCTGAGAACAGCTCTGCAGGGGAAGTTCTAGCCTGATCGGGTGCAAATTCAATCGTCTCAGCAGATTGTCACAATACATAGTTAGTTCTGGTAAGTATAAAGGCATAGCTTCCAACTGTCTCTGATTTGAAGGGACTGTCCCTGATTTGGAGAAATGTCCCTCTGTCCCTCATTCCTCCTCATTTGTCCCTCATTTTGGTCTGTTCTATATAGTTGTATATAAAATGCACCATTTATCTATCAAAAACGGTTTTCCAGCGCTAAACCTTTCATCTGATTTCTAAATTGCTGCATTTGTAAATTCCAAAAGCCAATATAAAGGAAAAGTAGTGGTAAAAAAAGTACTTGTGGGTTTAACCAATCAATTTTTTTTTGTACAATTCTCCTTTAAGGGGGTGTGGCAAGGGGCGTGTCCTATGCATGCATACTTTTGCTGATAGGGGTCCCTCATTCCCATCTCAAAAAGTTGGGAGGTATGATAAAGGAGATTGTACAGGGATTGTCCAATCAGATTGGAGCGCACGTTCAGGACTTACTCTGAGGTTCCATCACTTTTAGGAGCGGAGCGACCCCGATTGTAGCCAAGTCACTGGCCACTTTCACCGCTCGTTCCGACACATCGCAGAAATATCCCACCGCCGGGTGTACGGTCTTCACATCGCGGTATGCAAACGAGGCAATCTGATAGGCCGACTGAACGAGAGGGAACCCGGCCAACCGATGGAAGACACTGACATGTGCCTATGAGAGATTAGAGAGAGATAATTAGATAGATAGATGTGAATAGATAGATACAAATAGAGATAGATAGATAGAGAGATAGATAGATAGATAGATAGATAGATAGATAGATAGATAGATAGATAGATAGATAGATAGATAGATAGATAGATAGATAGATACAGTCAGGTCCATAAATATTGGGACATTGACACAATTCTATCTTTTTGGCTCTATACACCACCACAATGGATTTGAAATTAAATGAAAGATGTGCTTTAACTGCAGGCTTTCAGCTTTAATTTGAGGGTATTTACATCCAAACCAGGTGAACGGTGTAGGAATTACAACAGTTTGTATATGTGCCTCCAACTTTTTAAGGGACCAAAAGTAATGGGACAATTGGCTGCTCAGCTGTTCCATGGCCAGGTGGGTATTATTCCCTCATTATCCCATTTACAAGGAGCAGATAAAAGGTCCAGAGTTCATTTCAAGTGTGCTATTTGCATTTGGAAATCTGTTGCTGTCAACTCTCAATATGAGATCCAAAGAGCTGTCACTATCAGTGAAGCAAGCCATCAGTAGGCTGAAAAAACAAAACAAACCCATCAGAGAGATAGCAAAAACATTAGGTGTGGCCAAATCAACGCACCGGTGAGCTCAGCAACACCAAAAGACCCGGAAGACCACAGAAAACAACTGTGGTGGATGACTGAAGAATTCTTTCCCTGGTGAAGAAAACACCCTTCACAACAGTTGGCCAGATCAAGAACACTCTCCAGGAGGTAGGTGTATATGTGTCAAAGTCAACAATCAAGAGAAGACTTCACCAGAGTCAATACAGAGGGTTCACCACAAGATGTAAACCATTGGTGAGCCTCAAAAACAGGAAGGCCAAATTAGAGTTTGCCAAACAACATCTAAAAAAGCCTTCACAGTTCTGGAACAACATCCTATGGACAGATGAGACCAAGATCAACTTGTACCAGAGTGATGGGAAGAGAAGAGTATGGAGAAGGAAAGGAACTGCTCATGATCCAAAGCATACCACCTCATCAGTGAAGCATGGTGGTGGTAGTGTCATGGCGTGGGCATGTATGGCTGCCAATGGAACTGGTTCTCTTGTATTTATTGATAATGTGACTGCTGACAAAAGCAGCAGGATGAATTCTGAAGTGTTTTCGGCAATATTATCTGCTCATATTCAGCAAAATGCTTCAGAACTCATTGGACGGCGCTTCACAGTGCAGATGGACAATGACCCGAAGCATACTGCGAAAGCAACCAAAGAGTTTTTTTAAGGGAAAGTAGTGGAATGTTATGCAAAAAATGCCCCAAGAACAAGCAGGAACTGAAGACAGTTGCAGTAGAGGCCTGGCAGAGCATCACCAGGGATGAAACCCAGCGTCTGGTGATGTCTATGCGTTCCAGACTTCAGGCTGTAATTGACTGCAAAGGATTTGCAACCAAGTATTAAAAAGTGAAAGTTTGATGGATGTTGGTCCCTTAAAAAGTGGGAGGCACATATACAAACTGATGTAATTCCTACACCGTTCAAGTGATTTGGATGTAAATACCCTCAAATTAAAGCTGAAAGTCTGCAGTTAAAGCACATCTTGTTCGTTTCATTTCAAATCCATTGTGGTGGTGTATAGAGCCAAAAAGATTAGAATTGTGTTGATGTCCCAATATTTATGGACCTGACTGGATAGATAGATAGATAGATAGATAGATAGATAGATAGATAGATAGATAGATAGATAGATAGATAGATAGATAGATAGATAGACCAATAGATACAATGTATACATAGGTAGATATAGATAACTTACATTCTGATTTTCATCCACATGGCCCTTCTCTGCCATCTCCTTTCTGCAAATGTCTTGCTCTGTATAAATAAATGACCAATATATGATCAGTGATATGGTCACTGACAGTCAAATGGTCAGTCATAGAATAATCTGCAGAATATATCAATATGGATCTGTCAGGAGGGGGGATGGGAGGGAGCGATCTTCTGCAGATCTCTAGGGGGGTCAGTGATGGGATAATCTGCAGAATGTATCAATATGGATCTGTCAGGAGGGGGATGGGATGGAGCGATGTTCTGCAGATCTCTAGAGAGGTCAGTGATGGGATAATCTGCAGAATATATCAATATGGATCTGTCAGGAGGGGGATGGGATGGAGCGATGTTCTGCAGAATTCTAGAGGGGTCAGTGATGGAATAATCTGCAGAATATATCAATATGGATCTGTCAGGAGGGGGATGGGAGGGAGCGATGTTCTGCAGATCTCTAGAGAGGTCAGTGATGGGATAATCTGCAGAATATATCAATATGGATCTGTCAGGAGGGGGATGGGATGGAGCGATGTTCTGCAGAATTCTAGAGGGGTCAATGATGGAATAATCTGCAGAATATATCAATATGGATCTGTCAGGAGGGGGATGGGAGGGAGCGATGTTCTGCAGATCTCTAGAGAGGTCAGTGATGGGATAATCTGCAGAATATATCAATATATATCTGTCAGGAGGGGGAGGGGACGGAGCGATGTTCTGCAGAATTCTAGAGGGGTCAGTGATGAAATAATCTGCAGAATATATCAATATGGATCTGTCAGGAGGGGGAGGGGACGGAGCGATGTTCTGCAGATCTCTAGGGGGGTCAGTGATGGGATAATCTGCAGTGGACGGCAGTCTCTCTTACCTGGCGGTGTGGGAAAGCGTCTCTCTCTGCGTTCAATGGGATAAATCGCAGACTTTAAGTTCCGGATGCTTACATAGTCCTGATTGGGGATTTCCAGGCTGCACCACACAGGCTCTGATTGTAGTCCCGGAACTTGTGATTATAAATCTCTTTCTAGTTGGAAATTGCTCCTGAGCAGAACTAAAGTGTAACAAGATGACGAGGATCCTCCTGACCCAACATACCTCTCACCCCCCTCCAGGTTATATAACGAGGTCATCACTATTAATAATAAATGCCATGAATATTCCTCTTGTTCATCGCAGAATAATAGTCTATTAGCCAAATAATGGAAGCCGGTGACTTACCTGATGTGACCAGCAGGGACGAGGGGCAGGTTAGCTGCTACCATGGTAGTTCAAGAACTTAAATATGAAGGAACCGTCCTCTTGTGGCTGCAATACCCAAAGTTAAAGCGGAACTTCACCCAAAATGGGAAGTTCCACTCGTTTGCCGCTTCCTCTTTACTATTTGACACTTCTTGGCTTTTTTTGGGGGGGGGGGGGAGTACCTTGTTTTGATGGGTACCTGCTCCCACCACTGAGCAGGAGTTCATCCACCCCTCTACGCCCACAGCCGTCTGGGACACATCACAGGTCCCAGAAGTCTGTAGAACCACTCACACATGTGCAGTGGGAATCTAGCTGTGAAGCCCTAATTGAGGTGCCAGCATGAGGGACCTGAAGCCCAGTGAAGGATGGGCTCGGGTGAGAATAGCGCTGGACCTCTGGATAGGTAAGTGTCCTTAAATTGAAAGTCAGCAGCTACAGTATCTTGTAGCTGCTGACTTTTAATTTTTTAAGAAGCTCATCTTTAATACCTTTTTTGAGCTACTGTGCATGCTAAGGAACTCAAATCAGGTCAATGCTGTGATCTCGGGACACAGCATCATCAGAACAAAGGTCCAAGATACAGGACAATCCATGCAAATCCGGGACAGTTGGTATCTACGGCAATTTGACCACAGGAAGATGTGCCCATCACTAGTAACCAAATTGTTGTTATTTTAACCCTGGAGAATGACACCAAAGCACCAAGTCTTCTTTTCCTACAATTGTTCTACAGGACCCTCCCCCCCAAAACAAAGACCTTGTCCTCAACTCTACGAGGCTAATGCTGTGTACACACGAGTGGAATGTCCATCAGAAAAAGTCAGAAGGGAGCTTTTCATCGTATATTCCGACCGTGTGTATGCCCCATCGGACTTTTTCCGTTGTTCTAAATTTTTCCGACAGAACTAATTCCTATCGGGAAACCCGCTCGTCTGTATGCTGTCCTGACGTACCAAAAACCACGCATGCTCTGAAGCAAGTACGAGACAGAAGCTATTGGGTACTGACTATTGAACTTCCGTTTCCTAGTCCCATCGTACGTGTTGGACGTCACCGCGTTCTGGACGGTCGGAATTTGGTGTGATCGTGTGTATGCAAGACAGCTTGAGCGGTATTTCGTCAGAACTCCGTCGGAAAAAACCTTCAGAGTTTATTCCGACGGGAAAACCGGTCGTGTGTACAGGGCTTTACACTTGAGCCCGTTTTTTATAGCTTTGCCTGGGAACCTGGATGGGCGAATGTGCCAGGGTTCACCAGCTTTTTAAATTTGTCTCTTAGATATTATGTTTTGTTGTCCTATAATAAGACTATTACATCTTATCCGGGGATCACTCAGTCACATGTCCGCTCTACCAAGAAGTGGAACCGATGATCAAGCAACGGTTCAAGTTCCAGAAGAAAGGCCTCCTTGTGTCAGTATTTACTGACAAACAGCCGGGTGGGTGAGACCAACATAACAAATCATAAAATTTCACATATTACAGCAATTATCCATCACAGTGTTCTATGGTCATATTAGGGGTCACTCCACCCAGAATTAATATTTCAGTGTTTAGTGTCCCACCATCCCTGTGCCGAGTTCCTGGGTCTGTAAACCTGCTGTGCCCATTATGAGGGGTTCCTACCAGTGGCGTAGCGTGGGTTGTCAGCTCCCGGGGCAAGGCAAGTAATTTGCGCCCCTAACCTGCGGACAATTCGCACTCCCTGAGTCCCTTCCCTTCCTACAATAATACTGACCTACCTGACCACTAATCTGATTCCTATACTGACCACTACACTATACTACTACACTATACAATACACTGACCTATCTCATTCCTATACTGACCCTTACAATGACCTACCCGATTCCTACATCGACCACTACACTACACACTGACCACTACACAATCCACTGCACAATCCACAATAAACTGACCACTACACTACACACCACACCAACCTACCTGATTCCTATACTGACCACTACACTATACTACTACACAATACACTACACTATCCACTGACCACTACACCACACACCACTAACCACTAAACACCACTAACCCCTACACACTAACCACTACACACCACTAACCACTACACTACACACTGACCACTACACACTGACCACACTACACTACACACTGACCACTACACACCACTGACCACTACACACCACTGACCACTACACACTGACCACTACACACTGACCACTAACCACTACACACTGACCACTACACACTGACCACTACACACCACACTGACCACTACACATTGACCACACTACACTACACACTGACCACTACACTACACACTGACCACACTACACACCACACTGACCACTACACTACACACCACACTGACCACTACACACTACACTACACACTGACCACTACACACTGACCACTACACTACACACTACGCACCACTAACCACTACACACTGACCACCACACTACACACTGACCACTACACTACACCACACACTGACCACCACTAACCACTACACTACACACTGACCACTACACTACACCACACACTGACCACTACACACTGACCACCACTACACTACACACTGACCACTACACACTGACCACAACACACCACACTGACCACTACACACCACCACACACTGACCACTACACACCACCACACACTGACCACTACACACTGACCACTACACACTGACCACTACACTACACCACACCACACACTGACCACTACACACTGACCACCACTAACCACTACACACCACTACACTAGCAACTGACCACTACACACTGGCCACTACACACCACTACACTACACACTGACCGCTACACTCCACACTGACCACTACACACCACACTGACCACTACACACCACTACACTACACACTGACCACACTACACTACACACCACACTGACCAATACACACCACTACACTACACACTGACCACACTACACTACACACCACACTGACCAATACACACTGACCACACTACACTACACACTGACCACTACACACTGACCACACTACACTACACACTGACCACTACACACTGACCACTACACTACACACTGACCACACACCACACTGACCACTACACAATACGCTACCCACAGACCACTACTACTCAATACACTGCATACTGACTACTACACAATACACTACACTATCCACTGACCACTACACCACACACCACTAACCACTAAACACCACTAACCCCTACACACTAACCACTACACACCACTAACCACTACACTACACACTGACCACTACACACTGACCACACTACACTACACACTGACCACTACACACCACTGACCACTACACACCACTGACCACTACACACTGACCACTACACACTGACCACTACACACCACTGACCACTACACACTGACCACTACACACTGACCACTAACCACTACACACTGACCACTACACACTGACCACTACACACTGACCACTACACACCACACTGACCACTACACATTGACCACACTACACTACACACTGACCACTACACTACACACTGACCACACTACACACCACACTGACCACTACACTACACACCACACTGACCACTACACACTACACTACACACTGACCACTACACACTGACCACTACACTACACACTACGCACCACTAACCACTACACACTGACCACCACACTACACACTGACCACTACACTACACCACACACTGACCACCACTAACCACTACACTACACACTGACCACTACACTACACCACACACTGACCACTACACACTGACCACCACTACACTACACACTGACCACTACACACTGACCACAACACACCACACTGACCACTACACACCACCACACACTGACCACTACACACCACCACACACTGACCACTACACACTGACCACTACACACTGACCACTACACTACACCACACCACACACTGACCACTACACACTGACCACCACTAACCACTACACACCACTACACTAGCAACTGACCACTACACACTGGCCACTACACACCACTACACTACACACTGACCGCTACACTCCACACTGACCACTACACACCACACTGACCACTACACACCACTACACTACACACTGACCACACTACACTACACACCACACTGACCAATACACACTGACCACACTACACTACACACTGACCACTACACACTGACCACACTACACTACACACTGACCACTACACACTGACCACTACACTACACACTGACCACACACCACACTGACCACTACACAATACGCTACCCACAGACCACTACTACTCAATACACTGCATACTGACTGCTACACAACACTCTACCCACAGACCAATACACTACACATAATACACTCCCCACAACACTATACATTACACTATACACTAACTTTCTGGCTGCTCCCTCTCCCCAGACCATATCTACTCCCCCCGGGCCGAGTGAGTCTCTTACCTTTTTTTCTTCCATCTGCTCTGCCTCTGCGCCGCCGACTGTCACACTGCCTGCCCCGGCGGGGACATGATGATCAGTGACCCGAGCCGGAGAGGAGGAGGAGGAGGAGAGGAGGAGAAGACAGCGGCCATAGACTGCCTGCAGCGACGGGCCGACGGGGACATGATTGGTGACCCGGGCCGGAGAGGAGAAGCAGGAGAAGACGGCGGCCACAACGAAGGCCAGCCCCGCTCCCCTGCGATTGAGGACAGGCCAGCCCCACCTGCCGCACATGACCCCTTTCGCCCAATCACAGGGCGGCCGGAGCGCGGGGTCACAGAACATAGAATTTGGATGTATGGAGAGAGGGTGACACATACTGAAGCAGGATTTTGCCCCCCCCAAATGTTGCGCCTGGGGCCTACGCCCCCCTCGCACCCCCCACACTACGCCACTGGTTCCTACCATCCCCATGCTGAGTTCCCAGGTCTGTACACCTGCTGTGTCCATTATGAGGGGTTAATTTAGTTTATTGAAAAATCTTACAAACAACAAATTATATACAATAAAACCATAATAAATAAATAAAACATTTTTACAAAATAATTGAATATGATTATACAAAACAAGAACATAATAAATGGTGTAAACCAAATTGTGCACAACCCAATCCCTACGGGAGAGCCAGACTAAGGAACATCACCGTCACCATGCATGTAGCCTTTTTAAAAAATAGATTTGATCCGAAAATCTAGGGGAGTGAATCAAGAATACAAAAGAAAAGCCGCACACCCCGAGATCAACAGGCAGCAGCTACAGAGTCCTGATATTCCTCCACGCCCTTATCCAGGCCTCCTGCTGCCACCTGCCTTTCTCAAGACCCTGAATCTTCCCAACCTCACCCAGAATGTCCTGCACCACCACTTCGACAGGGAGGATTTTACTCTGTAAGTATACCTGACACCGTGCACTCCACATGAAATAATGGACTACTAACTTAAAAAAGTGTTTCTAAATCATAATCCCGATGAGTCTGGAATGCCCCATACACCCACTCTGCATAACTCATATGGGGGAGGAAGGGTATACTCAGAGCCCTCCCCACCCTCTTGTACACCTCTATATTAAAAGGGCATTGAAGTAGAAAGTGATCCATGTTCTCCACCACTCCTCCACACTCCACTCTTGGGCAGCCCTGATCACTCATGGAAAGAAACGTCAAGTTGCCCTTCACATATAGTTTTCCATGAAAGGCAAGCCAAGCCTGATCCCTAAACTTCATTGGGATTCTCTCCAAATTAATCAATCGCAAACCCACCCCCAAAACCAGGCTTGGGCAATCCCTCAAGGCCAGTGGCTCGCAAAAAGCAGAGCTCATGATCCGCTTCTCAAGAAGTTTCCTTGGAAGAGATCTGACTTCTCCTGCTGTTACTTGCCACTGCCGAAGCATTTTCAAACACGGGGCAACATAAGCCGGGAGCTGTTCATGCTTGACCCTCAGGCTTTTCACTGGCCCACCATTTTCCTAGTCTCGCAGAAAGGGCCTAAACCAGGACTGGAAAATACCAACCCACCCAGGCGGTCTCTCTGCCAAAATGTTACCAAGATTGTACTTCACAAACATCAGAGAGAAAAAGACTACAGGGTTGACCATCCCTAGACCACCCTCCCGCCTAGGAAGGTAAGTCACATTCCTTTTGACAAGGTTTATTGTGTTCCCCCATAATAGCTGGAAGAAACAACTATAGATCCTGGTATAGAGAGAAACTGGCAAAATGCAAACAAAACTGACATACAGAAAAATCGGAATCAGGTAAGTCTTGATCAGATCAACCTTTTCCATCAAGGAAAGCTGCCAACCTTTCCAGCTTGCCACCTTGGCATTGGCATTCTCCAGCCTGTTCACCCAATTTGCATGACCATAGTCACCTGGACCGAAATCAGTGCCTAGAACTCAAATTTTTTGTTGGGGCTCCAGGAAGTCATCCGGGAGAACAAAGCTCTCCCCTTCCACACCCATCCAGAAAGCTTCACACTTGTCCTGGTTGACCTTTGAACCTGATGCCTCTGCATACTGCCCTATCACTGAGACCACTTCCTGCGCCTCCACAGTCCCAGAGACAAAAACAGAAACATCATCAGCATAGGCCACAATCTTCAAAGGAGGCTCACCAGCGATGCCCAAAGGTACCCCACACAACGGTCCACTCTCTAGCCTTCTAATGAAGGGGTCGATTGCAAACACATATAGAAGAGGACTCAATGGACACCCCTGACGCACACCCGAGCCGACCGCAAAGGGCTGCCTGACCCAACCATTAACCAGAGGAAAGCCTTCAGCCCTTTTGTACAAAATCTTGAGCCAATCAATGAAACCCCCCTCCAGGCCATATTTGTCAAGAAGGAGCCACAAATACTCATGATTAACCCGATCAAAGGCCTTAGCCTGATCCAATGTCAGCAAAAAGTTACCCCAACCAGCAGCCCTACAACGCTCCAAGGCCTCCCGGACAGCTAACACCGCTGAGAAAGTGCTTCTACCTTGGACTGAACAGTGCTGGTGGCGGGATAACAAACTGCCTGCCACTGGTGATAATCGCATTATGAGGGGTTCCCACCATCCCTGTGCTGAGTTCCCAGGTCTGTACACCCGCTGTGCCCATTATGAGGGGTTCCCACCATCCCTGTGCTGAGTTCCTGGGTCTGTACACCCGCTGTGCCCATTATGAGGGGTTCCCACCATCCCTGTGCTGAGTTCCTGGGTCTGTACACCCGCTGTGCCCATTATGAGGTGTGCCCACCATCCCTGTACTGAGTTCCCGGGTCTGTACTCCTACTGTGTCCATTATGAGGAGTTCCCACCATCCCTGTGCTGAGTTCCCGGGTCTGTACTCCTACTGTGTCCATTATGAGGAGTTCCCACCATCCCTGTGCCGAGTTCAGAAATGATGGGGAAACCCAAAATGTTGTCACCAGAACAGGAAGTGAGGGGAGATCTTCCAATGGGGACACTAGTTCTAGTGACAACTGTCTGAGGGGATTTTCATCACTCTATTTTTTGCGGTGTCACTGGACAGGAAGTAAAGAGAAATGTTCCCAACAGAAGGCAAAAAATAAAATATGTTGGGTTTTTTTGGTCATTTTTCTGGAGGTTGTATTGGAGAAAATAAAACATCGGGAAGTTTTGAAATGCTTTTTTTTTTTTTTTTTTTGGTTTGACCTTTTTTCGGAATACAGAAAATATTGAATTTGTTGAAGAAGGTTTATAAACGATTTTCTCTTTTCTCTGCGGTGGTCGTACAATTGAACCCATGTTCGTGTTGATGTTAGACATACAAACGTGCGACGTGGAAATAAATGTCTAATGAATTTGGTTAAAAAAAATTAATTAAAATGTAAGTAAAATTAAAAAAAAAATGTATTCAGAAAAATGAATAGATATCTACTGTGTGTGTGTAAATATTGCTCCCCGACCAATAGCGACCAATTAGGCGTCGGACGTTTTTGGTCCCCCTGGACAGCTAAGTAATGGAAAGTTCAATTGGTTACAATGTTTTGATTTTTAAACAATGAGGTGTGTCCCTTTAAGAGCAGATGCCCCTTCCCTTCTGGATTTAGTCAGCTGACTTGTAGTCACATGCCAGAGGAGGAAGTAGTTGGCTGGTTGGAGAAATGAGAGTGGAGGTGCAGCTGCTGCTCTGGGCCCTTTGTGTTGGTCTGGGGGCCACAGGGGCCCCAGAAAAGGAGGAGGCCAGGAAGGTGAGAGCTGTAGGAAGGAGCCTTGGGGGGGACTACAAGCCCCAGTATACCCTGTGAGTGGGGGACATGCTGGGGGTTGAGGTCCTCCTGTGGGTAGAGACCTTGTCTGTGGTTCGGGGGAGGGGGATTGGTTTACACAACCCTGGAGGACTACAACCCCTTGTGTGCCTTGTGATCAGGAGCTGCCAGGTCTTGCTGGGACTTGTAGTCCCTCTTTGGGTGATGAGACATAGGGTGTTGTAGTGGGGGATGGGTTTCTGTACAAAGCCTGGCAAGTACTACAACTCTCAGCATGCCATGAGATCCTGGGGCTGCATGGCATGCTGGGTTTTGTAGTTCCACTTTGGGTAATGAGTCATCACTTATGGTGCTGTAACTGAAAGAGGGGGAGGAGGGATGCATTTGTATACACAGTCTGGGGGACTATAACGCCCAGCATGCTCTGTGATCTTCCTAAGGCATGCTGGGTCTTGTAGTTTCAGGTGTTAGGAGCCGGTTGTCTTAGAACGGTTGTCTTTGATTTTGGAAGGGGAGGGGTAGTGTGTACCCAGTCTGGGGGAATACCACTCCCAGCATGCCCTGTGATCTGGGGGGGAGGGGGGGTTTGTCAGGACATGCTGGGACTTGTAGTTCCTCTTTGATTAGTCAACCGTGGCTTGATACGTTGGGATTCTGAGTCTGCAGGGAGGGCGTCTTTCTAGATACAGCCTGGAGGACTGCAACTCCCAGCGTGTCCTGTGATCTGGCACATGCTAGGACTTGTAGTTCGCATGAGTCAGGGCGGAACCCCCCCGTGACATCTGCCGGGGACTTGTAGTTCCTTGTAGCCCAGTGAGCTGACAGTCATCATCCTAGCACTGGCCGATCTCATTTGTCACATATTGTTACATTGGATCTCATTTTATTACATATTGTTACATTGGATCTCATACATATGTGGTGTATGTTTGTTTTATTTTCTCTTTTTTTGGATATCTCATGTTATCTCACATTCTCAGACTTCCTGGTGTGTGTTGTGGTCAGCTGGTTGGAGAGGTCTCGTTTTTCCTCCTCCTCCCTGACTCAAATTGGTGTACAATGCCTGATACCCCTCCCCCCACCGACCATGTCTGATACCCCTCCCCCACCAACCACAGCTGTCCTTGGGAATCCCCAGCAAATATTTGGCCACTGCAGGTGGGGGCTGGGAAGTGTCCCTGTGGTCCAGCAATAAAACACAAATGGTGACCTGACTCAGGATTCACACTCCACCTAACTGGTTTATTCTGTCTCTTTGGGAGGTCCCTGTGCTGAGTTCCCAGGTCTGTACACCCGCTGTGCCCATTATGAGGGGTTCCCACCATCCCTGTGCTGAGTTCCCGGGTCTGTACACCTGCTGTGCCCATTATGAGGGGTTCCCACCATCCCTGTGCTGAGTTCTCGGGTCTGTACACCTGCTGTGCCCATTATGAGGGGTTCCCACCATCCCTGTGCTGAGTTCACGGGTCTGTACACCCGCTGTGCCCATTATGAGGGGTTCCCACCATCCCTGTGCTGAGTTCTCGGGTCTGTACACCTGCTGTGCCCATTATGAGGGGTTCCCACCATCCCTGTGCTGAGTTCCCGGGTCTGTACACCTGCTGTGTGCCCATTATGAGGAGTTCCCACCATCCCTGTGCTGAGTTCCCGGGTCTATACACCCGCTGTGTCCATTATGAGGGGTCCCCACCATCCCTGTGCTGAGTTCCCGGGTCTATACACCCGCTGTGCCCATTATGAGCGGTTCCCACCATCCCTGTGCTGAGTTCTGCCCATTATGAGGGGTTCCCACCATCCCTGTGCTGAGTTCCTGGGTCTGTACACCCGCTGTGCCCATTATGAGGGGTTCCCACCATCCCTGTGCTGAGTTCCCGGGTCTGTACACCCGCTGTGCCCATTATGAGGGGTTCCCACCATCCCTGTGCTGAGTTCCCGGGTCTGTACACCCGCTGTGCCCATTATGAGGGGTTCCCACCATCCCTGTGCTGAGTTCTGCCCATTTTGAGGGGTTCCCACCATCCCTGTACTGAGTTCCCGGGTCTGTACACCCGCTGTGCCCATTATAAGGGGTTCCCACCATCCCTGTGCTGAGTTCCCGGGTCTGTACACCCGCTGTGCCCATTATAAGGGGTTCCCACCATCCCTGTGCTGAGTTCCTGGGTCTGTACTCCTGCTGTGTCCATTATGAGGGGTTCCCACCATCCCTGTGCTGAGTTCAGAAATGATGGGGAGTTTTCATGTAGATTTCAGATGAGCTCCGATTTGGTCTCTGTCCATTTTGAACTCCTCACCAACCTATCGATGATGAATCATTTATCTATCTTCCCTCCTTAGGTCTCTCTGGAGTTGAACCCCGGCTCCTCCAACTCTACCCAGAACCTCCTCCATATCCGGGCCGTGGGAAATGGCAGCACCATCCATTATGTGTGGAGTACAATTGGGGCCCCCACCGTCCTCCTCATCTACACCGATAGTGAACACACCCAGCTGAAGGTCAACTGGACCAAACTGCTCTCCACGGAGCCCCATGGAGCCATCCGCGTGGAACCCTCCAACCATGTGCGCTATTCCACCGCCCTGCTCTTCACCCGGGTATGCCACATAAACAAATTTAAATCTCACATATTCCCACAAAATACACTGCAAGCATCATTTCCTACAGGATCTCTCCTCTCAAATAAAGGGTTCCTACCATCCCTGTGATGTTTTATAGTTTTTGGTGGAAGCAGATGGCCAAACGGTTTCTTCTATCTCTTAGAAAGGCCTGGGCACCCCGCTACAGTTATAACGAGGGGCTCCACCTTCTTTCACCTGGACATTGATCAACCAGGAGATGGAGAGATACAAAGTGACATTGTTTGTATCTATATGTCCCGTCTGGACAATGTTTATAAACAATGTTACTTTGTATCTCTCTATCTCCCATCTGATCAAGGTTTATAAACAAAGTGACTTTGTATCTATCTCCGTCTGGACAATGTTTATAAAGTCACTTTGTTTATAAACTTTGATCAGATGGGAGATGGAGAGATACAAGTGACATTCTTTATAAACATTGTCCAGTCGGGAGATAGATACAAAGTCACTTTGTTTATAAACCTTGATCGGACGGGAGATGGAGAGATACAAAGCCAAATTGTTTATCTTCCGTCTGGACAATGTTTATAAACAATTTGACTTTGACTTTGTATCTCTATCTCCCGATCAGATGGGAAGTAGAGGGACTTTGTATCTCTCCATCTCCCGTCTGGACAATGTTTATAGAGCGATACCAAGTAACATTGTTTATAAACATTGTTCAGATCGGAAATAGAGAGAAACAAAGTGATATTGTTTATAAACATTGTCCAGACGGGAGATGGAGAGATACAAAGTCCCTCTATTTCCCATCTGATCGAAATTTATAAACAATTTTGAAATGAAGTGACATTGTTTAGAAACATTGATCAGATGAGAGATACAAAGTGACATTGTTTATAAACATTGTCCAGATGGGAGATGGAGGGATAAAATTCACATTGTTTATAACCATTTGCCAACTGCCAAAATACAGCATTGTTTGATGCTAAATACCAGGGTTATGGCTGCACCTAGATGCCATAACCCCGATATTTTCTCTTCCCTCCCAAATTTTCAGATAAAAGTGATTCCCGCAGTGGATTTGCTTTGGTCAGAGGGGGGATAGAGATACGAAGTAACATTGTTTATAAACGTTGATCAAACGGGAGATGGAGAGATGCAAAGTAACATTGTTTGTAAACATTGTTTAGATGGGCGATTAGATACAAAGTTACCTTGTTCATAAACGTTGATCAAATGGGAGATGGAGGTACAATGTTTATAAACACTGCGTCAGGTGGTCCCCACCCTTAACAATAACTGACAAGTGTGGGGGGGGGGGGGGGGTTGTGTATGAAAGGGCATGCTATACACGTCCTGTGTACCTCAGTGATCTTTATTAGAACAGTGTGCCTGCAATGGGTTAATATCTGTTTTTGTTCCCTTTTTGCATTCTCAAGATTTTTGAATACAAAGACATCGACAATACGGCCAATTTCACCGGTACGGACAGTAAATTATTCTACCCGCCTTACGAGCTCTCCGCGTTCACCTGGGGGAGCGCTAGAGACTCCATGAACTCCTCCTCGCTGACGGCACGTCTGTCCGGAGTGAATTCCACCGACTCAAACTTCAATAACGGGAGTGTCTCCTTCCAGGTGAGTGAAATGAGTGCTGAGGGTTGCAGAGCAAATCCTTGAAGGTGTCCGTTGACTTTTCCTCTCTCGTTTTTTGAAAACGCATTTTGAACATTCCAGTCTCAGGTGTCAATACTTTCCAAACCACTGACCTGCTGCTCAACATAAAGCTGAGCACGGCAGAGTGTAGTGATGTGTAAATCCAAAAACGCAAAATCCAGCCCTGGCCAAAAGTTTTGAGAATGACACAAATGCTTGGAGTTTGTCAGAATTTGTGGGGGTTTTCTATGTTCATCCACCTGTTGCGGATTGACCACAAGTTCTCAATGTTATTAAGGTCTGGGGAGTTTCCTGGCCATGGACCCAAAATGTCGATGTTTTGTTTCCCAAGCCACTTAGTTATCACTTTTACCTTATGGCAAGGTGCTCCATCATGCTGGAAAAGGCTTTGTTCCTCACCAAACTGTACCTGGATGGGGATGGTTAGGAGAAGTTGCTGTCCGAGGATGTTTTTGTACCATTCTTTATTCGTGGCTGTCTTCTTAGGCAAAATTGTGAGTGAGCCCACTCCCTTGGCTTAGAAGCGACCCCACATATCAATGGTCTCAGGATGCTTTACTGTTGGCAAGACACAGGACTGATGGTAGCTCTCACCTTTCTTCTCCAGAGAAGGTTTTTTCCGGATGCCCCAAACAATCGTAAAGGGGATTCATCAGAGAAAATGGCTTTACCCCAGTCCTCAGTAGTCCAATCCCTGTACCTTTTTGCAGAATATCAGTCTGTCCCTGATGGTTTTTCCTGGAGAGAAGTGGCTTATTTGCTGCCCTTCACACCAGGCCATTCTCCAAAAGTCTTCTCCTCACACCTCACACCAGATGTCCTCACACCTGCCTGCTGCCATTCCTGAGCAAGCTCTGCACTGGTGGTGCCCACCGATCCCACAGCTGAATCAACTGTAGGAGCGTATCCTGGCACTTGCTGGACTTTCTTGGGGGGCCCTGAAGCCTTCTTCTCACAACAATTGATCCTCCCTCCCGCCTCGATGAGCCAATAAATGATTGATTTAGGTGCAATCTTAGTAGCGGCAATATTCTGGCATGTGACTCCCTTGTCGTGCAAAGCGATGATGACTGCACGTGTTTTCTTGCAGGTAACCATGGTTAACGGAGGAAGAACAATGATTTCAAGCACCACCCTCCTTTTTAAAGCTTCCAGTGATAATACAGAGTGATTTCCAGCCTTGTCCTCGTTAACACTGACATGATACCAGCTGGTACTTTTGTGGCAGGGCTGTAATGCAGTGGAAATGTTTTTTTTTTTTATGGGATGAAGTTCATTTTCATGGAAAAGAGGGACTTTGCAATGAATTGCAATTCATCTGATCACTCTTCATAACATTCTGGAGTACATGCAAATTGCAGTCATGGCAACTGAAGCTTCAGACTTTGTGAAAATTAATATTTGTGTCATTCTCAAAACTTTTGGCAACGGTTGTAGACGTGTATACTGCAACTTACCGGTCCTGAGACGTGGTGTCTGCGCTAGTTATCTTTTTGGCCAAAAAAAAAAAAAAAACTTTTTCTGCAACTACAGAACAATTTGTTGGTCCTGATAGAAACTATTATTTACTAATTATTTTATTTCTCGCAGGTCTCGGCATACGAAGGCTCGGGCCGTGATCTCTCCTCTCCCCGGCTGCTTCACAATGCCAACTGCACCAAAATGGAGTTCATCCTGTCTGGGGTTAAACCACGGGGCAATAACTCCCGGTTCGCCCTGGAGATGGTAACCCTGGAAAAGAAGGCGGGGCGAAAGAAGATAAAGTCCGTCCGCTCCATTGATGACGAGTACACCCCGACTATCTTCGAGGTACACTAAGATGTATAATGTCCTGGATCTAACCTATGAAAATCAATTGTAGCCGAGCTTTGTGGTGTTTTGTTTTCAATTGATTTAAATGTTAAAGGACCAGTCTACCCTTTCTAGGCAGTTTAGTCTTGCCTGGGTGTGGGGGAGGGGGTATAATTGTTCCCGCCTTCTTCTCTCTCTCTGTGACTCTGGTGCTGATCTTTGTGCCCAATGTGTCTTCTGCAAACATTTACTTATACTTACCAGTGCCCATCCAGGTGTTCTCTATTGCTGTGTCTGAATTTGTTTGTCTTTCTTTGAGATTTGAGGGCTTTTAGTAGTCCAATCACGCATTAAAATCCACAAAGAGCCGTGTCATGGACAGGGGCCTGTATTCAAAGGCAGAGGGGCAGTTCAGAAGATTTGGGGTGTACCTGGTGCTGCATTGAGACAGGTGTCACAGAGGTGCTTGTACTGGAGTCACAGAATAAAAAAGGATAATGCTGGGGGTGCTGGAGTAGAGGGGATTGCTGGGAGGGCAATGGAAACACAGGAGGTAAGGGATGCCTGAGGTCGCTGGGGGAGCTAGGATTAGAGGGACGGCTGTGGGGGGGGACCCGGGATTAGAGGGACGGCTGGGGGGGGGGGGGGGACCCGGGATTAGAGGGACGGCTGTGGGGGGGGGGACCGGGATTAGAGGGACGGCTGTGGGGGGGGGGGGGGACCCGGGATTAGAGGGACGGCTGGGGGGGGGGGGGGGACCCGGGATTAGAGGGACGGCTGTGGGGGGGGGGACCGGGATTAGAGGGACGGCTGTGGGGGGGGGGGGGGACCCGGGATTAGAGGGACGGCTGTGGGGGGGGGGGGGGACCGGGATTAGAGGGACGGCTGTGGGGGGGGGGGGGGACCCGGGATTAGAGGGATGGCTGTGGGGGGGGGGGGACCTGGGATTAGAGGGACGGCTGTGGGGGGGGGGACCTGGGATTAGAGGGACGGCTGTGGGGGGGGGACCTGGGATTAGAGGGACGGCTGTGGGGGGGGGACCCAGGATTAGAGGGACGGCTGTGGGGGGGGGGACCCGGGATTAGAGGGACGGCTGTGGGGGGGGGGACCCGGATTAGAGGGACGGCTGTGGGGGGGGGGACCCGGGATTAGAGGGACGGCTGTGGGGGGGGGGACCCGGAATGAGAGGGACGGCTGTGGGGGGGGGGACCCGGAATGAGAGGGACGGCTGTGGGGGGGGGGACCCGGAATGAAAGGGACGGCTGTGGGGGGGGGGACCCGGGATGAGAGGGACGGCTGTGGGGGGGGGGGGACCCGGGATGAGAGGGACGGCCGTGGGGGGGGGGGGGGGACCCGGGATGAGAGGGACGGCCGTGGGGGGGGGGAGGGGACCCGGGATGAGAGGGACGGCCGAGGGGGGGGGGGGGAGGGGACCCGGATGAGAGGGACGGCCGTGGGGGGGGGGGGGGGGGGACCCGGGATGAGAGGGACGGCCGTGGGGGGGGGGGGAGGGGACCCGGGATGAGAGGGACGGCCGTGGGGGGGGGGGGAGGGGACCCGGGATGAGAGGGACGGCCGTGGGGGGGGGGGGAGGGGACCCGGGATGAGAGGGACGGCCGTGGGGGGGGGGGGAGGGGACCCGGGATGAGAGGGACGGCCGTGGGGGGGGGGAGGGGACCCGGGATGAGAGGGACGGCCGTGGGGGGGGGGAGGGGACCCGGGATGAGAGGGACGGCCGTGGGGGGGGGGAGGGGACCCGGGATGAGAGGGACGGCCGTGGGGGGGGGGGAGGGGACCCGGGATGAGAGGGACGGCCGTGGGGGGGGGGAGGGGACCCGGGATGAGAGGGACGGCCGTGGGGGGGGGGAGGGACCCGGGATGAGAGGGACGGCCGTGGGGGGGGGAGGGGACCCGGGATGAGAGGGACGGCCGTGGGGGGGGGGAGGGGACCCGGGGATGAGAGGGACGGCCGTGGGGGGGGGGAGGGGACCCGGGATGAGAGGGACGGCCGTGGGGGGGGGGAGGGGACCCGGGATGAGAGGGACGGCCGTGGGGGGGGGGGAGGGGACCCGGGATGAGAGGGACGGCCGTGGGGGGGGAGGGGGCCCGGGATGAGAGGGACGGCCGTGGGGGGGGAGGGGGCCCGGGATGAGAGGGACGGCCGTGGGGGGGGAGGGGGCCCGGGATGAGAGGGACGGCCGTGGGGGGGGGAGGGGACCCGGGATGAGAGGGACGGCCGTGGGGGGGGGAGGGGACCCGGGATGAGAGGGACGGCCGTGGGGGGGGGAGGGGACCCGGGATGAGAGGGACGGCCGTGGGGGGGGGACCCGGGATGAGAGGGACGGCCGTGGGGGGGGGAGGGGACCCGGGATGAGAGGGACGGCCGTGGGGGGGGAGGGGACCCGGGATGAGAGGGACGGCCGTGGGGGGGGAGGGGACCCGGGATGAGAGGGACGGCCGTGGGGGGGGAGGGGACCCGGGATGAGAGGGACGGCCGTGGGGGGGGAGGGGACCCGGGATGAGAGGGACGGCCGTGGGGGGGGAGGGGACCCGGGATGAGAGGGACGGCCGTGGGGGGGGGACCCGGGATGAGAGGGACGGCTGTGGGGGGGGAGGGGACCCGGGATGAGAGGGACGGCCGTGGGGGGGGAGGGGACCCGGGATGAGAGGGACGGCCGTGGGGGGGGGACCCGGGATGAGAGGGACGGCTGTGGGGGGGGGGGGACCCGGGATGAGAGGGACGGCTGTGGGGGGGGGGGGACCCGGGATGAGAGGGACGGCTGTGGGGGGGGGGGGGACCCGGGATGAGAGGGAAGGCTGTGGGGGGGGGGGGACCCGGGATGAGAGAGAAGGCTGTGGGGGAGGGGGGGGGGGCCGGGATGAGAGGGACGGCCGGGGACCCGGGATTAGAGGGACGGCTGGGGGGACCCGGGAGTAGAGTGCGGCCAGGGTCGCTGGGGGACCCAGGAATAGAGCACTTTCTGTAATGTTACTGATCCCTGAGCATCTGCACTTGGCGACTATTTGTTCAATGTCTCTGTACTTCAATCTATTTCTCCTGACAGGTGATGGAGTTGGTGCCGGACACTCCCAACACCAGTCATGCCCTTGGGTACTTCCAGTGGAAGTCGGTGGCGTACGGCAGCACAGGGGGAGAGAGAAACAGCTCCCTGCCTTGCAAGATGTACAAGCCGCACAGCCTGAACGAGACCCTCCGCATCCCCAGCATCATCTACGCCTTCTACGGGGAAGATCTGGCTAATGGATACAACATTGAGGCCTATAACGTCTCCTTTGGGATCGCAGACGGCGACTTCTATGACAAGAACAGCTTCCTAGGCTGGTAAGATTAAAGTGACTTCTGTCCTCCTTCCTGTCAGGCGGGTCGGTGATGTTCCTTAAGACAGTTTCACTTCCCCGTGTGCATCCTGCTTTGTCATTACCGGCATGGCTGAGGAGGAACGATCTGCACAGCAGAGTGTGGCCTGACCACAATATTTTTTTAAGGTCCTCCTGGGTCAGAGTATTCCAACAGTATAAATGTATTTTTAAGTCAATCAGCTCCTCTATTGGCTTTGCAATGGCTGCGTGTCGTTTCCCAAGGTGGGTTTTGGGATCAGGGCTGTCATTGGAAATCGTAGGTCATACAGCTTACCTGACAGTGCCCCCTATAGGAGATCAGGCTCAGCACACACAGTATTGTGTCTAAGTGCTGGTGGTGGGGTTTTGTTTCTGCATGGCTCCATGGGTGACTTTCAGAACAAACGGGCTCCTGGAAGGTCACTTAATGCAGCCTGGACATCGGTGGCCATCGGCATTTCTGCCACTATTCCTACCCAGCCAGGTAATTTTAATCTCAAAGGACCTGCGTAAATCTTGTGCCACACCAAGTAAAATTGAGGTGCGTGGTCCCGCTGGTGTGGGTGCTGGCATGAAATATTACTCAGGAACAAAGAGAGAGAACCACCGCTCGCCCAGTCTGATCCTAGCTGGTGTGTATGCCTCAGCCAATGCTACTCCGCAGACCCTACCTCAGCGCGTTTTGTCCCGTCCACTGGGGCTTAATTACAGAGGTCATCTCACAGGATCCACTGTGCTCTCCATGCGTGTATTACCCAACGTCTTGCTGATGACCTGAGATGTCAAAGTGCAAGCGCCCCAGGAGTAGGAGGCCACCAGGTGGGGAAAGTAGCATGTGCACTGAGCCAGAGTAGATCCTGTGCGCATGCATGGCAGCTGCCGTCTAGGCTATGGCCACAGCAGGCAACCCTGTCTGGTTTGGGGTAAGACCCTGGCCCAGTTTGGGATTACTGCCTGCACCCCTCTATTGTTGGCCTTTTTCCTAATGGTGTCACCAGTAGACCATATCTGTGCAATGTGTGTCGAAAACAGCCACTTGTAGTCTCAATTGGAATTCCTTGTGACAGGGTGACAACGCAGGAGCTCAATTGGGAGACAGGGACAGAGTGTTGTCACCCTATAACAGGAAGTGACTGAACAGAGACCTTCTTGGCAGGATCTGCAGAGATTATATTAACCTCCTGGCGCCAGCCGCGCACAAATATACGGCCTCACGGCTCCTGGTCCTTGACGCCAAGGGGCTGTGTATTTGTGTGAATTGCTAGCATACAGTTATGTTGAGAGCGCTGTGCTGCGCGCTCCCAGCACAGTTACCGGTGTCTAACCGAAAGCTTTTCAGATCACGTGGCAGCCAATCATGTGGGGGGGAGGGGTCACGTGCTCTTAAGCTCTTCCTCGCCTTCCGGTGTCATAAGCCTCTTAAAGGGACAGGAGGCTCCGGCATTAAGAGGTTAATAAACTCCACATTTAAGGATATTGAAAATCGTCATTGCAATTTATTGATTTTTTTTTTTTTTTTTTTTTTTTTCATGGATCTGCAATCCTTTACTCCCACGGTTCTCATTGCAGGTCAGCGTTGATCGGTTACGGCACGCCGCCCCGCGATTCCTTCTCCGTGCTGGTCATATGCATCATGGCGGTGGCTCTGGGCGCGCCCCTGGTGCTGCTAATCGTGGGCACCATCGTGGTGTTGGTGATGAGGAGGAAGACCGTCACGCCCAGCTACGAACCGGTGAACTAGGAGGAGAGGACTCCTCCGCCTCAGACTATTTTGCACAACGGAAACTTGAAACTGACCAATGGCAATAAGGACGGACCCGTGGCTGGCGGATTCTGATGGTGACCACTCTAGCGGCAGAAACCACCCCAGCTTAAAGGGATTGTTTACGATATTGTAGTCTTAATACTGACTTTTTTACTGAGATCTGCAGCCAAAACTTGAAACTTGGTTCTTGATTGAGCACCCTGAATACGACTTGGCGCCACGGGGGCTCAACCTGCGACCCTCTAGCTGTTGCGGAACTACAACTCCCATCATGCCTCTGCCTTTTGGGAGTCATGCTTGTAACAGTCAGCCTTGCAATGCCTCATAGGACTGGTTACGCCACAACAGCTGGAGAGCCGAAGGTTGAGCACCCATGACTTGGACTGTAAATTTAAAGTCCCAACTGTTTTTGTTTTTTTTTTGTATTTAGTAGAGAAGAGTTTAAGCTGAACTCCAGGAACAAAAACTTAGCTAAAATATACTCCTCAGTAGTCACAAAGGATATAAATCTACATTTGTGTGCACCAAATGCTTTTACAAACCCAGATATTGTCTTGTAAAAGTAGCAGTGACGTCATCACTGTGCTGTGCAGAGAGAGGAGCTCTGGGAGGGCCCCAGCAGGCAGAAAAGAGGGGGGGCAGAGACAAGACCACAGCACAAGGAAAGATCTGCGCTGTGGGAGGGGCCCAGCAGGCTCCGTCCACTACAGTCTGCCTGCAGAAAACTACAAGAAGAGGCGGAGACCAGACCGGGTACCCTGCCCAAGGAGAGATCTGCGCTGTGGGTGGGGCACTGCAGGCTCCATCTACTACAGGCTGCCTGCATAAAACTACAGGAGGGGGCGGAGAAAAGATTAGTTGCCCTGCCCAAGGAGAGAGAGGGCAGAGCTGTGGGAGGGGCCCAGCAGGCAGAAAAATACAGGAGGGTGCTGGGACAAGGCCTGTCACCCTGAACAAGGAGAGGGAGCAGAGCTGTGGGAGGGGCCCAGCAGGCTCCTCCACCCCCCCCACCCCCCCACTACAGGCTTCCTGCAGGAAACTACAGGAGGGGGTGGAGGCAAGACCAGTCTCCCTGCACAAGGAGAGAGAGCAGAGCTGTGGGAGGGGCCCAGCAGGCTCCACCCCCCCCCCCACTACAGGCTTCCTGCAGGAAACTACAGGAGGGGGTGGAGACAAGACTAATCTCCCTGCACAAGGAGAGAGAGCAGAGCTGTGGGAGGGGCCAGCAGGCTCCATTCCCCCCCCCCACTACAGGCTTCCTGCAGGAAACTACAGGAGAGGGGTGGAGACAAGACCAGTCTCCCTGCACAAGGAGAGAGAGCAGAGCTGTGGGAGGGGCCAAGGGGGTTCCATTTCTCCCCCCCCCCCCCCCAACTACAGGCTTCCTGCAGGAAACTACAGGAGGGGGTGGAGACAAGACCAGTCTCCCTGCACAAGGAGAGAGAGCAGAGCTGTGGGAGGGGCCAGCAGGCTCCATCCCCCCCCCCCCACTACAGGCTTCCTGCAGGAAACTACAGGAGGGGGCGGAGACAAGACCAGTCTCACTGCACAAGGAGAGAGAGCAGCAGTGAGTGGTCTTTATTACAGGAAGCTACTTGCACAGATCTGGAAAAAATACACAAAGCTCATCAAAATTCAAGAAGTAGCTTTAGACTAAATTTGCTTATCCTGAAGTTCAGCTTTAAAATTTGTCAGGTTTTTATCTTTTTTTTTTTTTTCCTTATGGTAACACCCATTCAAGAAATTAGGTTGGCACCTGTCGCTGGGCCAGGAAGACCCAGTCTTCCCTGCTCTACTAAATATGTTGGTGTCCCTATTAGAGAATTCCCATCGCTTCCAGTCCTGACAGAGGGACATGGATGGCAATAAAAACCTGGATTTATTTGGTCACCAGGACAAATCGAGCGAGAGGGCGAATCTCTGCAGTGGTGAATCGGACAGTGACAGCAACTTGATGAGAGCGCCAGACCAAACATCTAAGGGCCCATAACGAGAGGCTATCAGAATCGGTTGTTACCCCTTTGTGGTTTTCTGCCCACATCCCTGTTTTTTCCTGCTTACCAAAGATCTAAGAACCCATAATGAGAAAATGTAGAGCAACCAGCGCGTTTCGGTAGTCACCGACACATACTGACAGAATCGGCCGTTAACCCGTTGTGTTATTCTGCTCACCAAAGATCTAAAAGCCCATAATGAGATGCTATCAGAATCAGTCATTACCCCTTTGTGGTTTTCTGCCCACTTCCCTGTTTTCCTGCTTACCAAAGATCTAAGAGCACATAATGAGAAAACGTAGAGCAACCAACGCGTTTCGGCAGTCACGACACATACTGACAGAATCGGCCGTTAACCCGTTGTGTATTTCTGCCCACTTCCCTGTTCTCCTGCTCATCAAAGATCTAAAAGCCCATAACGAGAGGCTATCAGAATTGGTTGTTAACCCGTTGTGTTATTCTACCCTCCTCCCTATTTTCCTGCTTACCAAAGATCTAAGAGACCATAATGAGAAAACTTAGAGTAACCAACGCGTTTCAGCAGTCACCGACACATGCTCTCAGAGACGGCCATTGACCTGTTGTGCTATTCTGCCTTCCTTCCTGGTTTTTTTTTTTTTGCTCACCAAATATTTAAGAGATCATCTCGAGGGCTCCCCCCCCCCCCTCAAAAAAACCTGATGAGGGTTCTACTCTTTCCTCCGCTCCCCCCAAGGAAAAACCTTTTTGGCTGGAGTTGGGCTTTAACTTTGTAAGGACTTTTCCTGAACTAGCTGCTGCTCCGGTTTCTTAGTTGGCTGACAGCCAGCGATAAAGGAAGGCCAATCCGGTGATTGGGAAGTGAAACTGTAAACGGGTCGTCAAGTCCTGACATTTATCCTCCTGAGGGCGCTTCATTTAAAATGGAGCTTCTAGATTTTGGCTGTAGGTCTTGATTTTGAAGTGGCCAATTGGGGTTGTTTTTGTCTCTCTGTAGATGGGGGTACGATTGCCAATTTTTGCCTTTTTTTTTTTTTTTTTTTTGTTTTTGTTTTTGTTTCTTTATCAATGCAAACTGATCATTGGGCGATGCTTTTATCTGAGAACAAATGGAAATCAGGGCGCTCTGTGCTGCTGCCTTTATATCCCAGGGGAGGGGCGGGTTAAAGTGCACCTGTCATGGATGGTTTTGGTACCTTTTTTTTTTCTGGGTGGAAACAATATTTTTACAGATATAGGCTGCCCAGATTTGGTGCTCTTGCCATGTCACCGCTCGATGATAAACTGAAATTTGTCGGAAGGTGTTTGGGACCAAAATGGTGTATTTTTGTTCCTGAACTCCTTAAAGCACCACTCCCCCCACCCTAACCAAAAATTAAAAATTACACTAAAAACCCCAAATATTCTCCCAGTTCTGTGGTCACATGACACACGTGGTTCACAATCTTCTTAACTGCACAGTGGGAGGATCCTTTTTTTAAGTGCCAATGTGTATCTTCCCATTGGCTGTCCGGCACACAAGGTCCAATCGGGCACCAGAGGACTGTGATGTCATAGTGACATCATAAAAGGTGGGGACTGAGGCCACAGGGGCCAAAGCCCATTAATGGACTTCTTTGTAAGTTTGTGGGGTTTTTTTTTTTATTGATGTGGGAGGCGGGGGTACAGTTCACACTGTTGCGCCTTTTGCCCTCTGGTGTGGTGCTATTCATTCTTATTGGTGCCCCTATGCACCTTGCCAACATGCATACATTGCATTACAAAAAATTGTTGATGTGCGTTGTTGGGTTCAATATGGTGCCTTAGGCAGCCTATTCAAGTGTATGAGCTGCCTTAAAGCAACGCACGTTGTTGTACAATTTATGGTCATTAAGGCAACAGTGTGACCCCCCCAACCTAAGACTGGCCATACATTATACAATTTTCTTGTTCAGTTTCCTTTAGATCTATCTTCAACTCTGTAGTGCGAGGGCCTGCCTGATTGCATACAAATTGAAAGTTTGTATGCAATTGAAAGTGTGTAGGACCTCCTATTTTACAGTTCTGGTAAATCTAAAGAGAATTGTACAATGTATGGCCAGCCTAAGTATGCCCAGAAATGGGCTTTAAAGAGCATCTGTACTCCACCTAATGCTATGGTGGTGGGAGGACTAGAGGAAGAAGCTGTACCTGGTTGTTTCAGAAGGTTTTAGTGTATTTTAGAGGTGTCTGCAGAAGATAGGTGTGATCAGCTCAGGTGTCACTCATCAATGTGAATCGGTAACACCAGATTCTTTAAGACCAGTCCGTTTTCATAAAAACGCGTTGCTCCGACTAAATATCAGTCCGTTCCCTGTAAGCACCCCCCACTCCCCACTTCCTCTTAAACAAATAAAACTTTTTTTTTTTTTTTTTTTTTTTTTATAGAGCTACTTTTAAGCTGCCTAAATCACTCTGAACTGCTCAAATTTTTAATTTGCGAATGATTCTTTCAAGCACACTGAACTTAGGTCACTGTAGTAACTGATACAAACCACAAGGTGGCAGCAAAGCACTGACAAGTTAAACAAGGACTAGCAACTCGTAAGACATTGTTTAACTTGGTGGTACTTCCCTGCCACCTTGTGGTTTGATTCAGGTACTACAACTCATGTGAATTCTGTGTGTGCAGCTTTACTACTGACTCTCCATTAAGTGGGATATTGAATGCTCAGCAAAGAACAGTTTTTGTATAGGATTTGTTTTTTTGGGGGGGTGTTTTTTATGAGAACAATTACAAATTTACTCCACTCTGCTTTTGGAACTAGAAGGCCTTAAAATAGAAGATGATGACAATAATAATAATATGAAAAAAAATAAAATATATATTAAAAAAAAATAAAAAAATTATATATATATATATATATATATATATATATATATATATATATATATATATATATATATATATATATATATATATATATATATATATATATATATATATATACACATAGATCTATTTTAAGGCTTAAAAAATTGCACACATTATTAATGTGTGTAATTCTTTTTTGAAGCCTAAAATTATATATAATATTTATTTTAGGCTTCAAAAAAGAATTACACACATTTAATAATGTGTGCAATTTTTATTTTTTTAAGCCTTAAAATAGATCTATCTATCTTTTAGGCTTGAAAGAAAAAAAATATATATATTTTTTTTTATGTGTGGGTTATATATATATATATATATATATATATATATATATATATATATATATATATATATATATATATATATATACTTAATAAAACAAAAAATTACACACACACACTGTTTAGGAATGTGTGAGGCCTTAAAATGTCCGGTTTGTTAGAAAGGTGGAGTTTCCATTTACTTATGAACCAAATGGGTGATGCTGGTTTGTGTATGCACCTGACGCACATAATTGTTTAAAGTTGTACAAGTAATTGTTTTTCCTTTTTCTAAAATTTGTAACAATTTTGAAGTTCTGAATCAATTGTGTGCTCTTAGTTTAGATATTCAGGATATGTGGGCATTTGGGGGTCTGGTGGTCTTACCTGTGGTGCAGCCGCTGTGCGGTGACCACAAGTTGTTTTTGGCTTGACCTTGCCACACATTGTACCAGGGTTGCCAACTGCACCAGTTCGCTAATGCAGGCATTAGATATTTCCTTTTAATTGGGACAAGACTGACTTCTGAAACTGACTCCCCGTGGTCACTGCTCGGTAATTGTCCAGAAGTAGACTATAAACGCATAACAAGATTTTGAAGGACATCTCCACCCTAAACTAATATTTCATGTATAAGGTGGACGCTGCATTCTTTATGATAGAAGTAAAAATCCATCAGGGATGGTGGGAACCCCTCATTATAGTCACCATGGGTATGCAGACCCAAAAACTCAGCACAGGAATGGTGGGAACCCATCATTATGGTCACAATGGGTATGCAGACCCAGGAACTTGGCACGGAATGGTGGGAACCCTTCATTATGGTCACTGTGGGTATGCAGACCCAGGATCTGGGCACAGGGATGGTGGGAACCCATCATTATGGTCACCATGGGTATGCAGACCCACAAACTCAGGTTCCCACCATCCCTGTGCTGAGTTTGTGGGTCTGCATACCCATGGTGACCATAATGATGGGTTCCCACCATCCCGTGCCAAGTTCCTGGGTCTGCATACCCACAGTGACCATAATGATAGGTTCCCACCATCCCTGTGCTATCATTATGGTCACTGTGGGTATGCAGACCCAGGACCTTGGCACGGGATGGTAGGAACCCTTCATTATGGTCACCGTGGGTATGCAGACCCAGGAACTTGGCACAGGGATGGTGGGAACCCATCATTATGGTCACCATGGGTATGCAGACCCACAAACTCAGCACAGGGATGGTGGGAACCTATCATTATGATCACTGTGGCACGGGATAGTGTGAACCCCTTATTATGGTCACCATGAGTAAGCAGACCCAGGAACTTGGCACAAGATGGTGGGAACCCATCATTCTGGTCACCATGGCCATGCAGACCCAGGAACTTGGCATGGGATAGTGGGAACCCCTTATTATGGTCACCATGAGTAAGCAGACCCAGGAACCTGGCACAAGATGGTGGGAACCCATCATTATGGTCACCATGGCTATGCAGACCCAGGAACTTGGCATGGGATGGTGGGAACCCATCGTTATGGTCACTATGAGTATGCAGACCCACAAACTCAGGACAGGGATGGTGGGAACCTCTTTTTTAGCATGTATCAGAGATTTCGCCAACGGTTTCTCGAGATATAGAAGGAACCATCAGGGGTGTTTAAATGTTGCCGCATCCACCAAACTCTAAAATATCAGTATTGGGTGGGGTGACTTTTTTTTTTTTATTTTAACTTGACATGTCTGTTCTCTAATGTAAGTGCTGCAACGGGTATATTTTATAATCTGTTTTCCATACAATACGTTGTTTTGTTTATGTACCTGGTAAAATGTGTTTTATTTTTTTTGGGAGGGGGGAATAAACTTTATTAAACACCACTACTTCACCTGACGTCCATTTTTTATATATATATATATATATATATATATATATATATATATATATATATATTTATATTAGGTATAATCTGCTGAACACCATAAATCAAATGGGGAATACAAGCAAGAGCACTACAAAAAAAAAAACATCCCAACATGTTTCAAGCCTGGGGACTGGAGAGAGGGGAGAGTTCAGAAGTGGGAATGGATGTCACTAGAGATAGTGGGAAGATCTCCTGACTTCCTGTCTTGGTGACACCAGCCTGAGAGCTTTTCTTTACCTTTTCCACACTTCATAACTTCAAGATGTTTTGGAGTTCAGATTTAATTCAAGATCAGAAATATTCTTATGGCAGATAGAGATATAATATATATTCTAGCAGATGCGTGTTGCTTTCACCAATTTTCATGTGTCCAGATGTGTTGAGGAGGGACAGTTGACCACAATTGTCTGTTTAAAGCCACTTTTATAAAAGCTGATACAGTGTCTGCAAAACATGATTTTGGGGTAACTGGCTTCTGAATATGAACCTTCCCCCCTTGCCACAAAACTCCCCTCCATCACCAACAACATAAAAATACATCACAGACATTATCACACTCACATCTAAGGAAACAAAATAACTTTTTGAAAAAGTTCCTTGTTGATGCCAGCCGTTCAGATTGCAGCGTCTGTTCTTTTTCTTCTGAGAGTAAAAATTAGGCAATATCTCCTGTAAACCAGCATTGTGATATAAGGTATCACTAAGGGGCCTAAAAATAAAAAAAATCCACCATGGTGATGTTTTGGGCATTCGCATAGGCCCAATAATTTATCCCCGTATTATTTTTAATGTGATAGATCTCCTTTGATCGTCAGCTCCATCTAGTGGCCAATATGTGTATTTATCAGAAACGTGGCAAAAAAAAATACCATATTGTGGCAACTAGATGGTGCTCATGATAATAGGGATAATTCATTGTGCATATGTTTTTTTTTTTTTTGTTATATATGTATACCAGGCATTCTCAACCAGGGTTCCTCCAGCGTTTGCTTGGGGTTCCTTGAGCTGTGGCTGATTGATGTCCCATTTGATGGTGCTTGCATAATTCAGGAGCCTAAGCCAATCGGCAGAGCCAGCTGCATAACACTAATGGTCTTTTTAGCTGTCTATAATGGAGGCATCATGACCACCATGGCAAAAGGGTAATCTTTCCCACTGATCTCCAACAAATTTGTTTTAGAATAGGTTCCCCAAGTCCTGAAATTTACTTCAAGGGTTCCTCTTGGTTAAAAAGGTTGAGAAAGGCTGATAGAACTACCCTAAGGACCCATTTACACTTGCTTCAAAATGTAACATTGGACCCCCATTTTTGTAAAGCGCTCAGAATGCTAATCAAAGCCCCTCTCGCTAAATTAAATTGTCACCCTACAGTTCTGTTCACACGTTGTGTTTGCTTTGCTTCACTTAAAAAAAAAAAATAATACCCCATGACACGTTCTTGTTGCTTCAAAGCCTCCATAGAAGTCTATGACAGTACTCGCTAACAGCACCTGCAGCTTTTGAGGAGCTTTTTTTCAGTTAGCTTTGCTTTTATTTTGGAGGTATTGCAGGTATGAGATATCCCAGGATGCACTGGGAAACCAACAAGCGAACTGGAAAGTCATCAGCAGTCACTTCCGGTTCATGTTTATATATTCTGGAATTGTCTGGAGCAGACGTCACATCTGGTGTGCGGTGGGGTGGAGCAGCAGGAATGTGAGCAGGCTCCAGACTGGAGTAGAGCAACTAGTAGATGGTACACGTGGTGTGCAACATGAGAACACTATAGTGGAAGGTGAGTGGAGACCATGGAGAGAAGACTGAGTGACAGAAGATCAGCAGAGCTGGGGGGCCATAGCAGGAAAAACTATCAACGTCACACGTGGTGCACAGAGTGGGAGCAATAAAGCGGGAGGTGGGCGGGAACTGGAGAGAGAAGTGGATCAGCAAACCAGAGAATCGGAACAGCTGGGGGTTACTACTGAGCGGGGGATCAGCAGAGGTGGGGGTACTACTAAGCAGGGGATCTGCCAAATAAGGGTCCGAATAAGCTTCAGATCTTTTGAGTGGGGGTACTATTGAGCTGGGGCTCTGCTGAGTCCCTTTAAAACAAATAGAAAATCAACATACACAGGGCATTTGCTCAAGCTTCATTAAAGCAATTGTTGCAGCAGTAGGCACTTTAATGTGTGTAAAAAGAATTGAAGCAAGTGTATTTGAGCCTACATAGCAATACATGCCCTAAGTACATATGTCCACCTGAGTGAAGGTTCTCCTCCGCTTCCCTGAACCCCAGTTTATTTTCCTCTACTTTGGAGATAGAGATAATCCTGAAATTTCACGGATTGGGATGACCAAGTCAGTTGAGTACTCTTCTCAGTCCAAGCAGTACTGGTACACAAAGGTTTAGCCAAATGTAAATCCATGTTTTCACCACCTCTACCAATAACTTCCCAAAGTATAAGCTTCTGTTGACTTTGAAGGACAAGATTGGTATGCTCATGCCGATTGACCAGGATCTAAAATATATATATATTTTTTATTTACATGTGTAAATTCTACTGTCAGGTGTGGGATCTGGGTGTCTGAAACCCATAGGCTCATAATCTGTTAGATTCAGCAATTGTTCTGGAAATCCAAATCTCCTGAAGTCAAGCCAAGAAGTCATCTCATCCAGTGGCAAGAGCACCCAGAGCTGATATTACAGGGAAGCGAAACCACCAGTTTCCTCTTGGAAACTGTATTTCACGTTAATATTACAGAGAATGCAACAGGACTTGAACACCTCAAGGTAGACCGGAACAAAGAGATGAACTATGACGGAGAGATCTCTCCACATTAGTCTACGAGAGGTGTAATAAGCAAATGGGCCTACAAAACCCTAAACCTTCCCATATCCTGCATCAAAATAAATGCCGTCCTTTTTTTTTTTTTTTTTTTTTAAAGTAATCCCTGTTACCGCTACCATTTCCCATACATGAACACAGTACATGTTTGCTCACATGTCATAATTCCTGATAAATTAGGAAGAAGAGACCTTACACTCAAAACAATTTGCCTTATTTTTGTCCAAAAACAGTAACCAAAGTTGAACGCTGGTTTTAAAGTATCTAACGGCCTAGTTGTGGTCAAAAGAGCAATCCATTACATTTTTCCCTTCAAGATCAAAACGTTTTGGGTTGGTGCTAACCTCTAGGATGGTTCTACTGCAAAACCTGGATTAGTGCTCCTTACACAGAAATGTGTCTGTGGTTAGGATGTATTTATACCATTTATGACCACATAATGTCAAGACTGGTCCATTCTTCCACAGGACAAGCCGTGTTTGTTTCCTGAACAGAAAGGTCCAAAACATTGGTGTATCTTATCAACTCTTTTTTCTTTAGTGAGAAGATGTCTTCTAACGGTCTACTGGCCAGTGCTGTCCACAATTAGTCCATTTTCAAGAATCTGAAATAATAGATACATGGGACCAATCCATCAGAAAGAACAAAAGTCTTCTATTTCTGCTACATGTACAAAAGTTTTCCCCTCTATGAAGCCTTCTTATGGCTGCTACTCCATGGCACGTTCGCCTGTCTCGGGGTCCACTCCAACATCGGTTTCTAAGAAAATAATATGGATGTTAATTATTTATAATAACATTTGACCATTCATTTCACTCTCCTCCAATGGGGAAGCCTATACCCTAAGCTCTCCACCACAATCTCACACACCTATACACCAGGCGCAATTTTGGGATGGGCCATTACCTACTTACCATCTAAATACGTATATATATATGGTGGCACATTGGAGTGTTATATCGGGATGTCTGCAGCTACAGGCATCATCCTGGTATTGTTTTTTTCAGCCAGCAATTTTCTATTATGTAACAGCCATCCTAGCGGTTAATTAGCTGCTGGATTGCTTTCCACCACCCTCCAATGCCTCTCCAAGCTTTCCTGTCCCTCCGGTTCTGCCAGCTTACCATAGAGCTGATCGGGGGGCAGGAACAACGCCGATCATCTCTATGGTATACAAAACCAGAAGCAACAAGTAATTCATCACTTCTGGTTTCGGTCTTTTATTTACCTGCAAGGGAAAGCTTTGGATCAAACTGATCCGAGTTTGATCCGAAGTTTTCAAGGGCGGCCGCGGAGATGAGATCTGGGTTCTAATAGACCCCAGATCTCTCAGTAAAGAGTATCTGTCACTGCCTTTTGTTATCACAAGGGATGTTTACATCCAATAAAAGTGATCCAAAATGGGACAGTTAAAAAAAAAAATAACAAAATGAAAAATTGATTTTTTAATTTTTTTTAAACTGCCCCAACTCTAGGCTTTACAAATAAATGTAGGAATCTTCCTCGCTCTGATTTTTAGTGTTCTAGGCTGGAGTCTACGTCTAAAAACAGTAAAAACGAGCCACTGGACACAGATTTTTAGTGGGCCAATAAAATCATCGCTGGACACAATAGCTCAGAGGGAATGGCTCCTGGCTTGGAAGGAAGGACCCTGGCGGTCGGGGGCGGGGGCCTTTGTGGTTTCTTGCACTGGGGCCCTGAAGGTTCTAGTTACACCTCTGACTGAGTGATTACCCACAGCGGGAGTAGGCTCCTGAGCTTTGCACCTGGCTAGCCAAATAGTGATGGAATGGGTGTTCAGCTTAGATGTGGCAAGGTTCTGGGATATCCTCTTCTTGGACTCTGGGATGTTTGCACTATTATTTGACTGTACTGTATATCAGTGTTAGTGTTAGGCAGATTTGCTTTCTACTACTATTAAAACAAGGTCTTACCCATGCTAGAGGTACTGGGAGATGGAGGGGACACTTCTTCTTCTATATGAGACACTGAAGAGTAAGCAGAGTCAACTTCCTGCCGCCCTAGGTCATCTATCGAAACCTCTAAAGAGTCCATATTTTGATAGCCAATAGAATTCTGGGGCCCAAAACCCAGGTTTGACTGATGACCCATCACCAACACTGGGTCCAAAACCACATTCTCTCCTTCAGGATTTTTCAAACCGTCGACTGATTGAGTAAATGATGGATGAATCCTGGTGGCTCCATCTGAGTCCATATTTTCTACAGGATGGGGCTGGTAGATGTTGAGGGCTGTGATGGATGAATGCCTGGGCGACCATTTTTCTTCTGTGGGTTGGGTGGTCTCTACGTGGTGGACATCTGGAACAAAGCGGAATGTGTTTTTTTATTAGATCTGCACATTGTTATCTACAGCCCATCTTCAGGGAAATCATGTCTGGGGGGAGAGGAAGGGGGGAATAGGGGGAGCCCAAAGTTGGGCTTTGAAAACCAGAAACTCTGTGCGGTCCTTAATTTGGAAGGACTTTTAAACCAAAAGTTTAACCCAACTTTAGTCAAGTTAGAACTTCTGTCAACATTTTTTGTGTCGCAGTTTGGGAGATTTCTCCCCACTTCTTGCCTGTTTGGTGGGTATCATAAGCAGGACGGCTGATAAGGAGGTAGATCTGGTCCTCCTGTATGGGGCCCATGCTATATCAATCAGCATACAGCTTTACGGCAGTTCACCAGACCGGCAAGGTCTGGTGAACTGCCATAAAGCTGTATGCTGAACTGATAGAGCATGGGCCCCATACAGGAGTTACCGGTACAGTTACTGGAACTGGTCCCCCTGTAACTCCCTTTCTTCAGCCTCAGGTGTACTGCAGAATGAATGAACAGGATGGAAAGCTCCTTGTTCATTCACAAACTGAAGCATAGTAAACATAGTTTACTATGCTTCAGTTATGAATGAACACCGGGGCAATTGGTACTGGTTGTTTACTGTGTTCATTCAGGAAATGCCAGAAAATATGACACGTTTATTGGCCTTCCCCGTCTACTTCCTGACACCTGTGAGCACTGCAGGCGGGGGGCACATAGGGCCACCTTCTCCTCCTCCACCTCCTGCTTGGTTCCAGTAATTGTTTACCCCGCTATTCTTATTAGAATTATGGCGAATGCAGATAAAAAAAAAAAAATGCATGACCCTTTTTTAACAATGAAGCACACCATAACGCACGGTATACGTGGTGTGGCATTCACACTGAATAGTGCCACAGCATGCCACATATAGAACAGGTGCATTGCAGCATTGTGCATTTCAGTGCATGTTGGCACAGCCCACATGTGTGAATGGGCCCCAAGAGCGCCCCCCGGGAGGTGTATACAGACCACATGAGTATTTGCAAAACATTTTTTGATTGTTTGGGCTCTACAGGCATTCCTTCATCCCTGAAGTCTTAGGATGTGGGAACCTTTGTGTATGTGTGTGTCTCTCGCTTTGCTCTGGACAAACCAGTCCAACCGCTTCTATCTCTCGCAGGATATCAGCTTATAGAAAAAAAAGATTACAAGAACATTAACGCTTACCGCGCCAAACTCCACTTAGATTTACTGAAATGTGCAACATTTTGAAATTTTAACTTAAAATAATTTTCTTAGCATTCAGTATAAAGGAATGCGGTCTTCCCGTATGTCTTTATAGTCCTGAAAACGGTCAAATAAAATATTATTTATATAACTTCTTATATTTCACAATGCAGTAGGAGTTATGTTGAAGCCATCCACTTATTATTTAGATCCAAGCTTGCCAGACAGCCACAATAGAACATATCTGGGTGTGGTCCGGGAGGCTCCGGAGTTGGCACAGCCGTGGTTTGTCCTCAGGGACAGAGATTTTGTAGAGGTTCAATGTGTCTTAGCTTGTCTGACATTTGTACCGCATTCAAGCAGATGTCAAATTGTGTATTTCATGTATGAGGATCAAACATGGCACAGCAACCAGCAGCTGTCAGAGCGCCCAGCCTGCCAGTGTCCACGGGCAAAGAAAACCTGGCTCACCAAATGTCACTATACTAAGAGAAAGAGAGAGAATAAAAAATGAGAGAGAGAAAGAGAGAGAGAGAGAATAAAAAATGAGAGAGAAAAAAAGAGAGCGAGAATAAAAAAATGAGAGAGAGAGAGAAAGAAAGAAAGAAAGAAAGAAAGAAAGAAAGAAAGAAAGAAAGAAAGAAAGAAAGAAAGAAAGAAAGAAAGAAAGAAAAGTAGAGTAAAAGTAAAAAAATGAGAGAGAGAAAGAAAGAGAATAAAAGAATGAGAGGAAGAGAGAGAGAGAATGAAAGAGAGAATGAGAAAGAGACAGAAAGAGAGAGAGAGAATAAAAAATAAGAGGGAGAGAAAGAGAATAAAAAATGTGAGGGAGAGAAGGTAAGAAAAAGAGGGGGGAGAGAGAGAGAATGAGAATAAAAAACGAGAGAGAGAGAGAGAGAAAGAAAGAGAATAAAAGAATGAGAGGAAGAGAGAGAGAGAATGAAAGAGAGAATGAGAGAATAAAAAAATTAGAGAGAGAGAGAGAAAGAAAGAGAATAAAAGAATGAGAGGAAGAGAGAGAGAGAATGAAAGAGAGAATGAGAGAATAAAAAAATTAGAGAGAGAGAGAGCGAGAGAGAGAAAGAAAATACAAAAAATGAGAGGAAGAGAGAGAATAAAAAATAAGAGGGAAAGAAAGAAAGAAAGAAAGAGAAAGAAAGAAAGAAAGAAAGAAAGAAAGAAAGAAAGAAAGAAAGAAAGAAAGAAAGAAAGAAAAAGAAAGAAATAGAGGAAGAGAGAGAATAAAAAAATGAGAGGGAAAGAAAGAAAGAAAAAGAGAAAGGGGGAGAGAGAGAGAGAATGAGAATAAAAAAAATGAGAGCGCTGTCTTCGTACACCGCTCTGGCGGCCGACACCGCTTCCAGAGTTACTTCCAGGTATCGCGGCTCCGGTGCTGTGATTGGCTGGAGCCGCCATGACATCACTCCCGCGCATGCGCGCGGGAGCTGCCGGTAACGGCACACTCACTGCTTCATTGCTTCAGTGCGCATGTGCCGATGACGTCGGCACATGCAAATACAGGGGATATCTCCTAAAACGTTCAGGTTTAGAGATATCCAGGGTAGCTACAGGTAAGCCTTATTATAGGTTTACCTGTAGCAAAAAGTGTGTTGTAAGGGTTTACAATCACTTTAATAATGTCCTTTTGCATTACATAATAGAATATCTTCCTAAATGCTTGTAGCTAAATGCCAGGGCCCATAGTCGGTAGGCAAGAGGCTAGCATTCAGTCCCCTCCAAAAGTCTCTGTCCCGGGTGAGTCTGTCACATTTCTCCCCGCATCAAAAGTCGACTAACAAGGTCCCAGACCTCCACCTGGTCTGGACATGTGTTAGTCGGGCAGAGTGAACTCACATAGTCTGTCCGCATGATCTCCATTCTTGGCTGAAAGGAATAATTATCATCAATTGGTGTGGGCAGAGGTCGTTAACTCTCTGTCCGGCTGCCAGCGCTTCAGCTGCGTGGTTTTTAACATTCCGGGGCTTGATCTGCTGCTGGGCAGACGGGCCGATCACCCCAGCTTCCTGAAGCTGTAGAGACACTGTAGGTGGTAGGCAGAGGCCAGCGACGCTCTGTCCTGTTGCCAGTGATTCAGCTGGGAGTAGAAGCTTTAGTACATCAGCTTGTCGTTGGAGAGAGGGGCCGACTGCCCCGGCTCCCTGGAACTCCACAGTTGTTGCCGGCGCTGGGCAGAGGTTGGTAGCACTCTGCCCTGTTGCCAGCACTTCTGCTGGGCACTCCACATCCTCCACTCCGGCTAACCGCTGGGGCAGGAGGCTGGATTCCTCCATTTCCAAACTGTGTAGCTGCCATTGGGGAGATGAGCCGACTGCTTCCTTTTCCATTCCCTCATCTGGCTGCTGGGACGACATGTCTATGGTACTGTCTCCCAGGTGCACGTATCTTTGCTGGGGAGGAAAGACCGCTTCCTCCACCCTGGCCGACTGTTGGGGAGGGACGATGAACACCTCCTCTACCTTCTCCCCCTGTATCCTGATCTGCTGCTGGGAAGTGACTGCCACCTTCTCACCCTGAGCCTCCGGAACTGCCACAGATGTGAGGCAGAGGCCTTGGACCCTCTGTCCTTTGGCCAGTGCTTCAGCTGGGGAAGTTCCTTGTAACTCCACAGATGCTGCTGTTGGTGCTGGGCAGAGCTCCATGATTTTCTGCCCTGCTGCTAGCTCTTTTGCTGGAGGCTCACTCGGTTGTTATCCTCAGCAGAAAAGTCAATTAAATCACTACATTCTGTGGTCTGTGGCTGGAGAGATGAGCCGACTGCTCCATCTCCAGTACCCTCATCCAGCTGATTCCTCCATCCAAGATCATCCCGTGCAGAACAGGATCATAAGGTCAGTCAGCACTTGCTGCATCCGCCATAAGACCTCCGCGTCCATAGCTGCGGGGGCAGGTTGGCAAAGCACACTGTTACTCTGCCACATTGCCGACTCTTCAGCCAGGATTTCAGAGTTGTCAGCTGGTATTTCCTGATAGTCCCAGGCAATGGGAGCCCAGACCTGCTGCTGAGCAGAATGTAGCAGCTGTCTGTAGGCAATCTCCAGCTCCCATTCCTGATTGGCTAGAAACTCCAAATCTTAAAGTGCCCAGGGAACTTCTGAGACATTCCGAGATTTATTCCAAATGCCACTCCAAATTGCTCCCAAAGCCTCTCTAATAACAGCCCCAGGCTGCAGTAGCCAAAGCCTTCTGTTGGGGTGTTGTCCCCTGTCCATGGGCACACTTGGGCTACACACCAGTGGAGGGCTCTGTAGCTCTTATCCAACCGCATCTCCACTCGGACCAGCCTGGCTAACTCGGCTTTCCATTCCTTATGTGGTTGTTCCCCCAAAAACACCATTCATACTTCGTACTGCGACCAGTACCTTTCCTGGAAGGAGAAGAGAATTTTCTCCTGGTGTCGCTGCTCATGGGCTAGCGCTTCCTTCCAGAGTTCCCAGCGGTTAGAATCATACCATCCCAGCAGGACCTGCTCTGGTACTGGTCCTCTGTGCTGTATCTGCATCTCTCGCAACCTCCTTCCGAATTCCTCTTCCATGGTGGCTTGTATCTGTACCTCTCCTTCCTGCTATCGGACCTTGGATCCAGGTGGAGGTTTGGATGTCCCAGACTGCAGGAAGCGTCCCACTGCTTGCCACAAATGTATAGAAATGTCCCACACTCCGCTTGAGTGCTTTCATCATATACCGCTTCCTCCTAGTCTGAATATAGATATCAGATATTCCAAATCGCTCACAACAAACAAGACAATACTTGTTTGGTTGCTGAACATGTACTGTTTATTGAAAACACAGGTAATACTCTGGACAATCCCCCCCCCCCACCTTTGCATTCCAGCAGGGTAGACTGTCCAATCAGCAGTGAGAGCTGTGGAGGAATTCACCCTCACCAATCTCACAGCTAATCTACATACACATCCCATAATATCCAAGGCAGACAGACACAATAGAACATTGGAATACAGCCTCACCCCAAACGACCCAGCAAAGAGTACACAACAAAATGAGACCATAAACTATTGGGTGAAAGACCCGGGCTTTCCAGATCTCATTAATCAGCATTCCTTTCACATACATCTTTTCACTGAGTCCCAAGCTGGCGGAGACCATCATGGATTCCTTAATAATGTCCTTTTGCATCACATAACAGAATAACTTCCTAAATGCTTGTAGCTCCCTCAAATGCCAGGGCCCATAGTCAGTAGGCAAGAGGCTAGCATTCAGTCCCCTCCAAAAGCCTCGTCCCAGGTGAGTCTGTCACAGAAAGAAAGAACGAGAAAGAAAGAAAGAAAAGAAAGAAAGAAAGAAAGAAAGAAAGAAAGAAAGAAAGAAAGAAAGAAAGAAAGAAAGAAAGAGAGAGAGAGAGAGAGAGAGAGAGAGAGAAGAGAGAGAGAGAGAGAGAGAAAGAAAGAAAGAAAGAAAGAAAGAAAGAAAAAGAGTGACAAAGATAAAAAAAAGAGAAAGAGAGAGAGAATAAAAGAATGGGAGAGAGGGGAGGGGAGGAAGAGAGAGAGAGAGGAGGGGGGGGAAAGAGAGAGAGAGGAGGGGGGAAGAGAGAGAGAAAGGAAAAGAGAGAGAGTAAAAATGAGAGGGGGAGAGAGAGAGAGAGAAAAAGAAAGAAAGAGAAAGAGAGAAAGAGAGAGAGAATAAAAGAATGAGAGAGAGGGGAGGGGAGGAAGAGAGAGAGAGAGAGAAAGGGGGGAAGAAGTGAGAGAGAGGGGAGGGGGAGGAAGAGAGAGAGAGAGGGGGAGGAGAGAGAGAGAGAGAGGAGAGGGGAAGAGAGAGAGAGGAGAGGGGGAGGAAGAGAGAAAGAGAGGGGGAGGAAGAGA